>NW_025728941.1:0-53625 GCF_021461385.2 Schistocerca piceifrons
CGGGAATCGAACCCGGGCCGCCCGCGTGGCAGGCGAGCATTCTACCACTGAACCACCGATGCTGGGGCCAGCGGCAACTTCACGCTGCTTCCCGAGCAGATGTCTCAAGGGAAAGTGGGACCTGCCGTCAAGCGCCGTAGCATTCTGTGGAGAAGATGCTGCAGACGCTGAATCCTGCACTGCACTGCTTAAAAAATTGCCGCCAGAACGCGGTCCTCGCCGGCGCCGACTCTTGCCAAAGGATGCGAAATGTGCGCGGATACGCTGTCCGAATGCGTCTGGATGTGCTCCCCTAGCCTACCTCGAAATGCGCCTGCCAGGTACGATCACCTTCGGGCCGCTGCCGACAGGCGGGAAGCCGACACAGCGCGGAGGCGGGGCGCTCGCTTGTGCGGTGGTGGTGTAATGGTCAGCATAGTTGCCTTCCAAGCAGTTGATCCGGGTTCGATTCCCGGCCACCGCAGCAGGCTTTTAATTTCGCGTATGAGTACTTTTGCCACGCGCTCTTAAATTATTGTTTTTCCGGCCTCCTACTCGCTGCATACCAGCCCTTAGTGTGTCTCGACTTGTCTCGACTTTGCTCGGCTGACGCGAGAGCTGACGCTCTCAAATCGGCCTATATCAAAACGACAAGCACGAGAAACGACTGAGAGAGGTAAAGAGAGGTGAGGCTAGGCGATGGACACACAGCACGCCCCCTTCATTTCACGGTGGCGTCTCCCTGACCGAATCGGGCTGCAGCTCCGAAAACTAAGGAGAAACAAAAATAGGAAGTAAAACTGCCAATAGTACCCTGTGTTCCCATGCGCTCACCCGCCCAAGTACTGACAGGGGCCAAAGTGGTTGCGCATCGGCAATCGGACATTTTCTTTCATTTTCTCTTTATCGGTTGAGAACCAGTGTATTCAAGATATTATGGCCATTGCCGAGTGAATGATGTAGCGCTTCCCGACGAGTCGGGTTCGGATCCTCTGTCAACTTCCACGCAGGGTGATGATCTTTTGGTCATCACACTCGCCAGCTGAAATCGGCGCTGCCTTTTCGTAGTAGTAAAAGAGCAGTGGCCCGTGGGGGGATCGAACCCACGACCTTCGCGTTATTAGCACGACGCTCTGACCAACTGAGCTAACGGGCCCCAGCAGATGCAGTTGCTCAGCCCTACGCTGGAAACTGGTGGCATGAAGCCGTACACCATTTCTATGGTCGTCGTGCGTCTGCTTCCTAGTCTATATTCTGCTGACGGTCACGAAACAGTAGCTATATTGCGAGCAGGACGGGAAACGGCCGCTCGGACAGCTCAAACTTGTCACGACTCGTGTGGAAAAATTCCGTTCCGGTACCGGGGAATCGAACCCGGGCCCTCCTGGGTGAAAGCCAGGTATCCTAGCCACTAGACCACACCGGATGCGGCCGTTTTCGTTCGACCGTTCGTACGGTCGCTTGTCGCATTTCGTGTCGAGTGCCGCGTCGGCGCCCTTCTCTCTTTGCGAGCATCTTTGCACAGACTGACTGGCAAGGCGCGCACCCTCAAACGCCGCAGAGCAATGCTTTTGGCTTCATGCTCTGCTGGGAGAAGAGGAAAAGGGGAAGCTGTAAGTAGCAATAACAGGAGGTAAACATTTTCCCGCTGAAGCGTTGAAAAGTTGTGGATAACAAACAAGAACTACGTTGGCGCCCTAGCAACAGCGCCACCATCAGTCACAGAAAATTAAATGCCCCGGGTGAGGATCGAACTCACGACCTTAAGATTATGAGACTTACGCGCTGCCTACTGCGCTACCGAGGCACGGGTGCACCACTGGTCCTGGAAACTGGGTAAATACCGTACCCAATATTAGACGTAGAGACACTGTACTTCCTGGGTAACGTGTTCTGTTGCTACACGCGCACTGCCGGCCCAGTTGATTGCGGTGTTGCTGCAGCTGTTGCAACGATAGGCAGCACTCCTTGTCGTTAAAGCTCAGTGCCTCGGAGGCACCTGGACACAGCAACTTGTGAGGCCAAGCCGACGCTAGTCTGCAGAACATCATGCGAGCGTCCTAGTGGGGACCGGCGAGTGCTGCGTTCTCGGTTCTTCTCAAGGGAATCCAGCTATATATTCTTGCGGATCGTGCATCTCAAGCGCGCAAGCCACACGGCAGCATTATCGCGGGAAAAGCAAAATGATGCATCGGCCGGGAATCGAACCCGGGCCGCCCGCGTGGCAGGCGAGCATTCTACCACTGAACCACCGATGCTGGGGCCAGCGGCAACTTCACGCTGCTTCCCGAGCAGATGTCTCAAGGGAAAGTGGGACTGCCGTCAAGCGCCGTAGCATTCTGTGGAGAAGATGCTGCAGACGCTGAATCCTGCACTGCACTGCTTAAAAATGCCGCCAGAACGCGGTCCTCGGCCGGCGCCGACTCTTGCCAAAGGATGCGAAATGTGCGCGGATACGCTGTCCGAATGCGTCTGGATGTGCTCCCCTAGCCTACCTCGAAATGCGCCTGCCAGGTACGATCACCTTCGGCCGCTGCCGACAGGCGGGAAGCCGACACAGCGCGGAGGCGGGGCGCTCGCTTGTGCGGTGGTGGTGTAATGGTCAGCATAGTTGCCTTCCAAGCAGTTGATCCGGGTTCGATTCCCGGCCACCGCAGCAGGCTTTTAATTTCGCGTATGAGTACTTTTGCCACGCGCTCTTAAATTATTGTTTTTCCGGCCTCCTACTCGCTGCATACCAGCCCTTAGTGTGTCTCGACTTGTCTCGACTTTGCTCGGCTGACGCGAGAGCTGACGCTCTCAAATCGGCCTATATCAAAACGACAAGCACGAGAAACGACTGAGAGAGGTAAAGAGAGGTGAGGCTAGGCGATGGACACACAGCACGCCCCCTTCATTTCACGGTGGCGTCTCCCTGACCGAATCGGGCTGCAGCTCCGAAAACTAAGGAGAAACAAAAATAGGAAGTAAAACTGCCAATAGTACCCTGTGTTCCCATGCGCTCACCCGCCCAAGTACTGACAGGGGCCAAAGTGGTTGCGCATCGGCAATCGGACATTTTCTTTCATTTTCTCTTTATCGGTTGAGAACCAGTGTATTCAAGATATTATGGCCATTGCCGAGTGAATGATGTAGCGCTTCCCGACGAGTCGGGTTCGGATCCTCTGTCAACTTCCACGCAGGGTGATGATCTTTTGGTCATCACACTCGCCAGCTGAAATCGGCGCTGCCTTTTCGTAGTAGTAAAAGAGCAGTGGCCCGTGGGGGGATCGAACCCACGACCTTCGCGTTATTAGCACGACGCTCTGACCAACTGAGCTAACGGGCCCCAGCAGATGCAGTTGCTCAGCCCTACGCTGGAAACTGGTGGCATGAAGCCGTACAACCATTTCTATGGTCGTCGTGCGTCTGCTTCCCTAGTCTATATTCTGCTGACGGTCACGAAACAGTAGCTATATTGCGAGCAGGACGGGAAACGGCCGCTCGGACAGCTCAAACTTGTCACGACTCGTGTGGAAAAAATTCCGTTCCGGTACCGGGAATCGAACCCGGGCCTCCTGGGTGAAAGCCAGGTATCCTAGCCACTAGACCACACCGGATGCGGCCGTTTCGTTCGACCGTTCGTACGGTCGCTTGTCGCATTTCGTGTCGAGTGCCGCGTCGGCGCCCTTCTCTCTTTGCGAGCATCTTTGCACAGACTGACTGGCAAGGCGCGCACCTCAAACGCCGCAGAGCATATGCTTTTGGCTTCATGCTCTGCTGGGAGAAGAGGAAAAGGGAAGCTGTAAGTAGCAATAACAGGAGGTAAACATTTTCCCGCTGAAGCGTTGAAAAGTTGTGGATAACAAACAAGAACTACGTTGGCGCCCTAGCAACAGCGCCACCATCAGTCACAGAAAATTAAATGCCCGGGTGAGGATCGAACTCACGACCTTAAGATTATGAGACTTACGCGCTGCCTACTGCGCTACCGAGGCACGGGTGCACCACTGGTCCTGGAAACTGGGTAAATACCGTACCCAATATTAGACGTAGAGACACTGTACTTCCTGGGTAACGTGTTCTGTTGCTACACGCGCACTGCCGGCCCAGTTGATTGCGGTGTTGCTGCAGCTGTTGCAACGATAGGCAGCACTCCTTGTCGTTAAAGCTCAGTGCCTCGGAGGCACCTGGACACAGCAACTTGTGAGGCCAAGCCGACGCTAGTCTGCAGAACATCATGCGAGCGTCCTAGTGGGGACCGGCGAGTGCTGCGTTCTCGGTTCTTCTCAAGGGAATCCAGCTATATATTCTTGCGGATCGTGCATCTCAAGCGCGCAAGCCACACGGCAGCATTATCGCGGGAAAAGCAAAATGATGCATCGGCCGGGAATCGAACCCGGGCCGCCCGCGTGGCAGGCGAGCATTCTACCACTGAACCACCGATGCTGGGGCCAGCGGCAACTTCACGCTGCTTCCCGAGCAGATGTCTCAAGGGAAAGTGGGACTGCCGTCAAGCGCCGTAGCATTCTGTGGAGAAGATGCTGCAGACGCTGAATCCTGCACTGCACTGCTTAAAAATGCCGCCAGAACGCGGTCCTCGCCGGCGCCGACTCTTGCCAAAGGATGCGAAATGTGCGCGGATACGCTGTCCGAATGCGTCTGGATGTGCTCCCCTAGCCTACCTCGAAATGCGCCTGCCAGGTACGATCACCTTCGGCCGCTGCCGACAGGCGGGAAGCCGACACAGCGCGGAGGCGGGGCGCTCGCTTGTGCGGTGGTGGTGTAATGGTCAGCATAGTTGCCTTCCAAGCAGTTGATCCGGGTTCGATTCCCGGCCACCGCAGCAGGCTTTTAATTTCGCGTATGAGTACTTTTGCCACGCGCTCTTAAATTATTGTTTTTCCGGCCTCCTACTCGCTGCATACCAGCCCTTAGTGTGTCTCGACTTGTCTCGACTTTGCTCGGCTGACGCGAGAGCTGACGCTCTCAAATCGGCCTATATCAAAACGACAAGCACGAGAAACGACTGAGAGAGGTAAAGAGAGGTGAGGCTAGGCGATGGACACACAGCACGCCCCCTTCATTTCACGGTGGCGTCTCCCTGACCGAATCGGGCTGCAGCTCCGAAAACTAAGGAGAAACAAAAATAGGAAGTAAAACTGCCAATAGTACCCTGTGTTCCCATGCGCTCACCCGCCCAAGTACTGACAGGGGCCAAAGTGGTTGCGCATCGGCAATCGGACATTTTCTTTCATTTTCTCTTTATCGGTTGAGAACCAGTGTATTCAAGATATTATGGCCATTGCCGAGTGAATGATGTAGCGCTTCCCGACGAGTCGGGTTCGGATCCTCTGTCAACTTCCACGCAGGGTGATGATCTTTTGGTCATCACACTCGCCAGCTGAAATCGGCGCTGCCTTTTCGTAGTAGTAAAAGAGCAGTGGCCCGTGGGGGGATCGAACCCACGACCTTCGCGTTATTAGCACGACGCTCTGACCAACTGAGCTAACGGGCCCCAGCAGATGCAGTTGCTCAGCCCTACGCTGGAAACTGGTGGCATGAAGCCGTACACCATTTCTATGGTCGTCGTGCGTCTGCTTCCCTAGTCTATATTCTGCTGACGGTCACGAAACAGTAGCTATATTGCGAGCAGGACGGGAAACGGCCGCTCGGACAGCTCAAACTTGTCACGACTCGTGTGGAAAAAATTCCGTTCCGGTACCGGGAATCGAACCCGGGCCTCCTGGGTGAAAGCCAGGTATCCTAGCCACTAGACCACACCGGATGCGGCCGTTTCGTTCGACCGTTCGTACGGTCGCTTGTCGCATTTCGTGTCGAGTGCCGCGTCGGCGCCCTTCTCTCTTTGCGAGCATCTTTGCACAGACTGACTGGCAAGGCGCGCACCTCAAACGCCGCAGAGCAATGCTTTTGGCTTCATGCTCTGCTGGGAGAAGAGGAAAAGGGAAGCTGTAAGTAGCAATAACAGGAGGTAAACATTTTCCCGCTGAAGCGTTGAAAAGTTGTGGATAACAAACAAGAACTACGTTGGCGCCCTAGCAACAGCGCCACCATCAGTCACAGAAAATTAAATGCCCCGGGTGAGGATCGAACTCACGACCTTAAGATTATGAGACTTACGCGCTGCCTACTGCGCTACCGAGGCACGGGTGCACCACTGGTCCTGGAAACTGGGTAAATACCGTACCCAATATTAGACGTAGAGACACTGTACTTCCTGGGTAACGTGTTCTGTTGCTACACGCGCACTGCCGGCCCAGTTGATTGCGGTGTTGCTGCAGCTGTTGCAACGATAGGCAGCACTCCTTGTCGTTAAAGCTCAGTGCCTCGGAGGCACCTGGACACAGCAACTTGTGAGGCCAAGCCGACGCTAGTCTGCAGAACATCATGCGAGCGTCCTAGTGGGGACCGGCGAGTGCTGCGTTCTCGGTTCTTCTCAAGGGAATCCAGCTATATATTCTTGCGGATCGTGCATCTCAAGCGCGCAAGCCACACGGCAGCATTATCGCGGGAAAAGCAAAATGATGCATCGGCCGGGAATCGAACCCGGGCCGCCCGCGTGGCAGGCGAGCATTCTACCACTGAACCACCGATGCTGGGGCCAGCGGCAACTTCACGCTGCTTCCCGAGCAGATGTCTCAAGGGAAAGTGGGACTGCCGTCAAGCGCCGTAGCATTCTGTGGAGAAGATGCTGCAGACGCTGAATCCTGCACTGCACTGCTTAAAAATGCCGCCAGAACGCGGTCCTCGCCGGCGCCGACTCTTGCCAAAGGATGCGAAATGTGCGCGGATACGCTGTCCGAATGCGTCTGGATGTGCTCCCCTAGCCTACCTCGAAATGCGCCTGCCAGGTACGATCACCTTCGGCCGCTGCCGACAGGCGGGAAGCCGACACAGCGCGGAGGCGGGGCGCTCGCTTGTGCGGTGGTGGTGTAATGGTCAGCATAGTTGCCTTCCAAGCAGTTGATCCGGGTTCGATTCCCGGCCACCGCAGCAGGCTTTTAATTTCGCGTATGAGTACTTTTGCCACGCGCTCTTAAATTATTGTTTTTCCGGCCTCCTACTCGCTGCATACCAGCCCTTAGTGTGTCTCGACTTGTCTCGACTTTGCTCGGCTGACGCGAGAGCTGACGCTCTCAAATCGGCCTATATCAAAACGACAAGCACGAGAAACGACTGAGAGAGGTAAAGAGAGGTGAGGCTAGGCGATGGACACACAGCACGCCCCCTTCATTTCACGGTGGCGTCTCCCTGACCGAATCGGGCTGCAGCTCCGAAAACTAAGGAGAAACAAAAATAGGAAGTAAAACTGCCAATAGTACCCTGTGTTCCCATGCGCTCACCCGCCCAAGTACTGACAGGGGCCAAAGTGGTTGCGCATCGGCAATCGGACATTTTCTTTCATTTTCTCTTTATCGGTTGAGAACCAGTGTATTCAAGATATTATGGCCATTGCCGAGTGAATGATGTAGCGCTTCCCGACGAGTCGGGTTCGGATCCTCTGTCAACTTCCACGCAGGGTGATGATCTTTTGGTCATCACACTCGCCAGCTGAAATCGGCGCTGCCTTTTCGTAGTAGTAAAAGAGCAGTGGCCCGTGGGGGGATCGAACCCACGACCTTCGCGTTATTAGCACGACGCTCTGACCAACTGAGCTAACGGGCCCCAGCAGATGCAGTTGCTCAGCCCTACGCTGGAAACTGGTGGCATGAAGCCGTACACCATTTCTATGGTCGTCGTGCGTCTGCTTCCCTAGTCTATATTCTGCTGACGGTCACGAAACAGTAGCTATATTGCGAGCAGGACGGGAAACGGCCGCTCGGACAGCTCAAACTTGTCACGACTCGTGTGGAAAAAATTCCGTTCCGGTACCGGGAATCGAACCCGGGCCTCCTGGGTGAAAGCCAGGTATCCTAGCCACTAGACCACACCGGATGCGGCCGTTTCGTTCGACCGTTCGTACGGTCGCTTGTCGCATTTCGTGTCGAGTGCCGCGTCGGCGCCCTTCTCTCTTTGCGAGCATCTTTGCACAGACTGACTGGCAAGGCGCGCACCTCAAACGCCGCAGAGCAATGCTTTTGGCTTCATGCTCTGCTGGGAGAAGAGGAAAAGGGAAGCTGTAAGTAGCAATAACAGGAGGTAAACATTTTCCCGCTGAAGCGTTGAAAAGTTGTGGATAACAAACAAGAACTACGTTGGCGCCCTAGCAACAGCGCCACCATCAGTCACAGAAAATTAAATGCCCCGGGTGAGGATCGAACTCACGACCTTAAGATTATGAGACTTACGCGCTGCCTACTGCGCTACCGAGGCACGGGTGCACCACTGGTCCTGGAAACTGGGTAAATACCGTACCCAATATTAGACGTAGAGACACTGTACTTCCTGGGTAACGTGTTCTGTTGCTACACGCGCACTGCCGGCCCAGTTGATTGCGGTGTTGCTGCAGCTGTTGCAACGATAGGCAGCACTCCTTGTCGTTAAAGCTCAGTGCCTCGGAGGCACCTGGACACAGCAACTTGTGAGGCCAAGCCGACGCTAGTCTGCAGAACATCATGCGAGCGTCCTAGTGGGGACCGGCGAGTGCTGCGTTCTCGGTTCTTCTCAAGGGAATCCAGCTATATATTCTTGCGGATCGTGCATCTCAAGCGCGCAAGCCACACGGCAGCATTATCGCGGGAAAAGCAAAATGATGCATCGGCCGGGAATCGAACCCGGGCCGCCCGCGTGGCAGGCGAGCATTCTACCACTGAACCACCGATGCTGGGGCCAGCGGCAACTTCACGCTGCTTCCCGAGCAGATGTCTCAAGGGAAAGTGGGACTGCCGTCAAGCGCCGTAGCATTCTGTGGAGAAGATGCTGCAGACGCTGAATCCTGCACTGCACTGCTTAAAAATGCCGCCAGAACGCGGTCCTCGCCGGCGCCGACTCTTGCCAAAGGATGCAAAATGTGCGCGGATACGCTGTCCGAATGCGTCTGGATGTGCTCCCCTAGCCTACCTCGAAATGCGCCTGCCAGGTACGATCACCTTCGGCCGCTGCCGACAGGCGGGAAGCCGACACAGCGCGGAGGCGGGGCGCTCGCTTGTGCGGTGGTGGTGTAATGGTCAGCATAGTTGCCTTCCAAGCAGTTGATCCGGGTTCGATTCCCGGCCACCGCAGCAGGCTTTTAATTTCGCGTATGAGTACTTTTGCCACGCGCTCTTAAATTATTGTTTTTCCGGCCTCCTACTCGCTGCATACCAGCCCTTAGTGTGTCTCGACTTGTCTCGACTTTGCTCGGCTGACGCGAGAGCTGACGCTCTCAAATCGGCCTATATCAAAACGACAAGCACGAGAAACGACTGAGAGAGGTAAAGAGAGGTGAGGCTAGGCGATGGACACACAGCACGCCCCCTTCATTTCACGGTGGCGTCTCCCTGACCGAATCGGGCTGCAGCTCCGAAAACTAAGGAGAAACAAAAATAGGAAGTAAAACTGCCAATAGTACCCTGTGTTCCCATGCGCTCACCCGCCCAAGTACTGACAGGGGCCAAAGTGGTTGCGCATCGGCAATCGGACATTTTCTTTCATTTTCTCTTTATCGGTTGAGAACCAGTGTATTCAAGATATTATGGCCATTGCCGAGTGAATGATGTAGCGCTTCCCGACGAGTCGGGTTCGGATCCTCTGTCAACTTCCACGCAGGGTGATGATCTTTTGGTCATCACACTCGCCAGCTGAAATCGGCGCTGCCTTTTCGTAGTAGTAAAAGAGCAGTGGCCCGTGGGGGGATCGAACCCACGACCTTCGCGTTATTAGCACGACGCTCTGACCAACTGAGCTAACGGGCCCCAGCAGATGCAGTTGCTCAGCCCTACGCTGGAAACTGGTGGCATGAAGCCGTACACCATTTCTATGGTCGTCGTGCGTCTGCTTCCCTAGTCTATATTCTGCTGACGGTCACGAAACAGTAGCTATATTGCGAGCAGGACGGGAAACGGCCGCTCGGACAGCTCAAACTTGTCACGACTCGTGTGGAAAAAATTCCGTTCCGGTACCGGGAATCGAACCCGGGCCTCCTGGGTGAAAGCCAGGTATCCTAGCCACTAGACCACACCGGATGCGGCCGTTTCGTTCGACCGTTCGTACGGTCGCTTGTCGCATTTCGTGTCGAGTGCCGCGTCGGCGCCCTTCTCTCTTTGCGAGCATCTTTGCACAGACTGACTGGCAAGGCGCGCACCTCAAACGCCGCAGAGCAATGCTTTTGGCTTCATGCTCTGCTGGGAGAAGAGGAAAAGGGAAGCTGTAAGTAGCAATAACAGGAGGTAAACATTTTCCCGCTGAAGCGTTGAAAAGTTGTGGATAACAAACAAGAACTACGTTGGCGCCCTAGCAACAGCGCCACCATCAGTCACAGAAAATTAAATGCCCCGGGTGAGGATCGAACTCACGACCTTAAGATTATGAGACTTACGCGCTGCCTACTGCGCTACCGAGGCACGGGTGCACCACTGGTCCTGGAAACTGGGTAAATACCGTACCCAATATTAGACGTAGAGACACTGTACTTCCTGGGTAACGTGTTCTGTTGCTACACGCGCACTGCCGGCCCAGTTGATTGCGGTGTTGCTGCAGCTGTTGCAACGATAGGCAGCACTCCTTGTCGTTAAAGCTCAGTGCCTCGGAGGCACCTGGACACAGCAACTTGTGAGGCCAAGCCGACGCTAGTCTGCAGAACATCATGCGAGCGTCCTAGTGGGGACCGGCGAGTGCTGCGTTCTCGGTTCTTCTCAAGGGAATCCAGCTATATATTCTTGCGGATCGTGCATCTCAAGCGCGCAAGCCACACGGCAGCATTATCGCGGGAAAAGCAAAATGATGCATCGGCCGGGAATCGAACCCGGGCCGCCCGCGTGGCAGGCGAGCATTCTACCACTGAACCACCGATGCTGGGGCCAGCGGCAACTTCACGCTGCTTCCCGAGCAGATGTCTCAAGGGAAAGTGGGACTGCCGTCAAGCGCCGTAGCATTCTGTGGAGAAGATGCTGCAGACGCTGAATCCTGCACTGCACTGCTTAAAAATGCCGCCAGAACGCGGTCCTCGCCGGCGCCGACTCTTGCCAAAGGATGCGAAATGTGCGCGGATACGCTGTCCGAATGCGTCTGGATGTGCTCCCCTAGCCTACCTCGAAATGCGCCTGCCAGGTACGATCACCTTCGGCCGCTGCCGACAGGCGGGAAGCCGACACAGCGCGGAGGCGGGGCGCTCGCTTGTGCGGTGGTGGTGTAATGGTCAGCATAGTTGCCTTCCAAGCAGTTGATCCGGGTTCGATTCCCGGCCACCGCAGCAGGCTTTTAATTTCGCGTATGAGTACTTTTGCCACGCGCTCTTAAATTATTGTTTTTCCGGCCTCCTACTCGCTGCATACCAGCCCTTAGTGTGTCTCGACTTGTCTCGACTTTGCTCGGCTGACGCGAGAGCTGACGCTCTCAAATCGGCCTATATCAAAACGACAAGCACGAGAAACGACTGAGAGAGGTAAAGAGAGGTGAGGCTAGGCGATGGACACACAGCACGCCCCCTTCATTTCACGGTGGCGTCTCCCTGACCGAATCGGGCTGCAGCTCCGAAAACTAAGGAGAAACAAAAATAGGAAGTAAAACTGCCAATAGTACCCTGTGTTCCCATGCGCTCACCCGCCCAAGTACTGACAGGGGCCAAAGTGGTTGCGCATCGGCAATCGGACATTTTCTTTCATTTTCTCTTTATCGGTTGAGAACCAGTGTATTCAAGATATTATGGCCATTGCCGAGTGAATGATGTAGCGCTTCCCGACGAGTCGGGTTCGGATCCTCTGTCAACTTCCACGCAGGGTGATGATCTTTTGGTCATCACACTCGCCAGCTGAAATCGGCGCTGCCTTTTCGTAGTAGTAAAAGAGCAGTGGCCCGTGGGGGGATCGAACCCACGACCTTCGCGTTATTAGCACGACGCTCTGACCAACTGAGCTAACGGGCCCCAGCAGATGCAGTTGCTCAGCCCTACGCTGGAAACTGGTGGCATGAAGCCGTACACCATTTCTATGGTCGTCGTGCGTCTGCTTCCCTAGTCTATATTCTGCTGACGGTCACGAAACAGTAGCTATATTGCGAGCAGGACGGGAAACGGCCGCTCGGACAGCTCAAACTTGTCACGACTCGTGTGGAAAAAATTCCGTTCCGGTACCGGGAATCGAACCCGGGCCTCCTGGGTGAAAGCCAGGTATCCTAGCCACTAGACCACACCGGATGCGGCCGTTTCGTTCGACCGTTCGTACGGTCGCTTGTCGCATTTCGTGTCGAGTGCCGCGTCGGCGCCCTTCTCTCTTTGCGAGCATCTTTGCACAGACTGACTGGCAAGGCGCGCACCTCAAACGCCGCAGAGCAATGCTTTTGGCTTCATGCTCTGCTGGGAGAAGAGGAAAAGGGAAGCTGTAAGTAGCAATAACAGGAGGTAAACATTTTCCCGCTGAAGCGTTGAAAAGTTGTGGATAACAAACAAGAACTACGTTGGCGCCCTAGCAACAGCGCCACCATCAGTCACAGAAAATTAAATGCCCCGGGTGAGGATCGAACTCACGACCTTAAGATTATGAGACTTACGCGCTGCCTACTGCGCTACCGAGGCACGGGTGCACCACTGGTCCTGGAAACTGGGTAAATACCGTACCCAATATTAGACGTAGAGACACTGTACTTCCTGGGTAACGTGTTCTGTTGCTACACGCGCACTGCCGGCCCAGTTGATTGCGGTGTTGCTGCAGCTGTTGCAACGATAGGCAGCACTCCTTGTCGTTAAAGCTCAGTGCCTCGGAGGCACCTGGACACAGCAACTTGTGAGGCCAAGCCGACGCTAGTCTGCAGAACATCATGCGAGCGTCCTAGTGGGGACCGGCGAGTGCTGCGTTCTCGGTTCTTCTCAAGGGAATCCAGCTATATATTCTTGCGGATCGTGCATCTCAAGCGCGCAAGCCACACGGCAGCATTATCGCGGGAAAAGCAAAATGATGCATCGGCCGGGAATCGAACCCGGGCCGCCCGCGTGGCAGGCGAGCATTCTACCACTGAACCACCGATGCTGGGGCCAGCGGCAACTTCACGCTGCTTCCCGAGCAGATGTCTCAAGGGAAAGTGGGACTGCCGTCAAGCGCCGTAGCATTCTGTGGAGAAGATGCTGCAGACGCTGAATCCTGCACTGCACTGCTTAAAAATGCCGCCAGAACGCGGTCCTCGCCGGCGCCGACTCTTGCCAAAGGATGCAAAATGTGCGCGGATACGCTGTCCGAATGCGTCTGGATGTGCTCCCCTAGCCTACCTCGAAATGCGCCTGCCAGGTACGATCACCTTCGGCCGCTGCCGACAGGCGGGAAGCCGACACAGCGCGGAGGCGGGGCGCTCGCTTGTGCGGTGGTGGTGTAATGGTCAGCATAGTTGCCTTCCAAGCAGTTGATCCGGGTTCGATTCCCGGCCACCGCAGCAGGCTTTTAATTTCGCGTATGAGTACTTTTGCCACGCGCTCTTAAATTATTGTTTTTCCGGCCTCCTACTCGCTGCATACCAGCCCTTAGTGTGTCTCGACTTGTCTCGACTTTGCTCGGCTGACGCGAGAGCTGACGCTCTCAAATCGGCCTATATCAAAACGACAAGCACGAGAAACGACTGAGAGAGGTAAAGAGAGGTGAGGCTAGGCGATGGACACACAGCACGCCCCCTTCATTTCACGGTGGCGTCTCCCTGACCGAATCGGGCTGCAGCTCCGAAAACTAAGGAGAAACAAAAATAGGAAGTAAAACTGCCAATAGTACCCTGTGTTCCCATGCGCTCACCCGCCCAAGTACTGACAGGGGCCAAAGTGGTTGCGCATCGGCAATCGGACATTTTCTTTCATTTTCTCTTTATCGGTTGAGAACCAGTGTATTCAAGATATTATGGCCATTGCCGAGTGAATGATGTAGCGCTTCCCGACGAGTCGGGTTCGGATCCTCTGTCAACTTCCACGCAGGGTGATGATCTTTTGGTCATCACACTCGCCAGCTGAAATCGGCGCTGCCTTTTCGTAGTAGTAAAAGAGCAGTGGCCCGTGGGGGGATCGAACCCACGACCTTCGCGTTATTAGCACGACGCTCTAACCAACTGAGCTAACGGGCCCCAGCAGATGCAGTTGCTCAGCCCTACGCTGGAAACTGGTGGCATGAAGCCGTACACCATTTCTATGGTCGTCGTGCGTCTGCTTCCCTAGTCTATATTCTGCTGACGGTCACGAAACAGTAGCTATATTGCGAGCAGGACGGGAAACGGCCGCTCGGACAGCTCAAACTTGTCACGACTCGTGTGGAAAAAATTCCGTTCCGGTACCGGGAATCGAACCCGGGCCTCCTGGGTGAAAGCCAGGTATCCTAGCCACTAGACCACACCGGATGCGGCCGTTTCGTTCGACCGTTCGTACGGTCGCTTGTCGCATTTCGTGTCGAGTGCCGCGTCGGCGCCCTTCTCTCTTTGCGAGCATCTTTGCACAGACTGACTGGCAAGGCGCGCACCTCAAACGCCGCAGAGCAATGCTTTTGGCTTCATGCTCTGCTGGGAGAAGAGGAAAAGGGAAGCTGTAAGTAGCAATAACAGGAGGTAAACATTTTCCCGCTGAAGCGTTGAAAAGTTGTGGATAACAAACAAGAACTACGTTGGCGCCCTAGCAACAGCGCCACCATCAGTCACAGAAAATTAAATGCCCCGGGTGAGGATCGAACTCACGACCTTAAGATTATGAGACTTACGCGCTGCCTACTGCGCTACCGAGGCACGGGTGCACCACTGGTCCTGGAAACTGGGTAAATACCGTACCCAATATTAGACGTAGAGACACTGTACTTCCTGGGTAACGTGTTCTGTTGCTACACGCGCACTGCCGGCCCAGTTGATTGCGGTGTTGCTGCAGCTGTTGCAACGATAGGCAGCACTCCTTGTCGTTAAAGCTCAGTGCCTCGGAGGCACCTGGACACAGCAACTTGTGAGGCCAAGCCGACGCTAGTCTGCAGAACATCATGCGAGCGTCCTAGTGGGGACCGGCGAGTGCTGCGTTCTCGGTTCTTCTCAAGGGAATCCAGCTATATATTCTTGCGGATCGTGCATCTCAAGCGCGCAAGCCACACGGCAGCATTATCGCGGGAAAAGCAAAATGATGCATCGGCCGGGAATCGAACCCGGGCCGCCCGCGTGGCAGGCGAGCATTCTACCACTGAACCACCGATGCTGGGGCCAGCGGCAACTTCACGCTGCTTCCCGAGCAGATGTCTCAAGGGAAAGTGGGACTGCCGTCAAGCGCCGTAGCATTCTGTGGAGAAGATGCTGCAGACGCTGAATCCTGCACTGCACTGCTTAAAAATGCCGCCAGAACGCGGTCCTCGCCGGCGCCGACTCTTGCCAAAGGATGCGAAATGTGCGCGGATACGCTGTCCGAATGCGTCTGGATGTGCTCCCCTAGCCTACCTCGAAATGCGCCTGCCAGGTACGATCACCTTCGGCCGCTGCCGACAGGCGGGAAGCCGACACAGCGCGGAGGCGGGGCGCTCGCTTGTGCGGTGGTGGTGTAATGGTCAGCATAGTTGCCTTCCAAGCAGTTGATCCGGGTTCGATTCCCGGCCACCGCAGCAGGCTTTTAATTTCGCGTATGAGTACTTTTGCCACGCGCTCTTAAATTATTGTTTTTCCGGCCTCCTACTCGCTGCATACCAGCCCTTAGTGTGTCTCGACTTGTCTCGACTTTGCTCGGCTGACGCGAGAGCTGACGCTCTCAAATCGGCCTATATCAAAACGACAAGCACGAGAAACGACTGAGAGAGGTAAAGAGAGGTGAGGCTAGGCGATGGACACACAGCACGCCCCCTTCATTTCACGGTGGCGTCTCCCTGACCGAATCGGGCTGCAGCTCCGAAAACTAAGGAGAAACAAAAATAGGAAGTAAAACTGCCAATAGTACCCTGTGTTCCCATGCGCTCACCCGCCCAAGTACTGACAGGGGCCAAAGTGGTTGCGCATCGGCAATCGGACATTTTCTTTCATTTTCTCTTTATCGGTTGAGAACCAGTGTATTCAAGATATTATGGCCATTGCCGAGTGAATGATGTAGCGCTTCCCGACGAGTCGGGTTCGGATCCTCTGTCAACTTCCACGCAGGGTGATGATCTTTTGGTCATCACACTCGCCAGCTGAAATCGGCGCTGCCTTTTCGTAGTAGTAAAAGAGCAGTGGCCCGTGGGGGGATCGAACCCACGACCTTCGCGTTATTAGCACGACGCTCTAACCAACTGAGCTAACGGGCCCCAGCAGATGCAGTTGCTCAGCCCTACGCTGGAAACTGGTGGCATGAAGCCGTACACCATTTCTATGGTCGTCGTGCGTCTGCTTCCCTAGTCTATATTCTGCTGACGGTCACGAAACAGTAGCTATATTGCGAGCAGGACGGGAAACGGCCGCTCGGACAGCTCAAACTTGTCACGACTCGTGTGGAAAAAATTCCGTTCCGGTACCGGGAATCGAACCCGGGCCTCCTGGGTGAAAGCCAGGTATCCTAGCCACTAGACCACACCGGATGCGGCCGTTTCGTTCGACCGTTCGTACGGTCGCTTGTCGCATTTCGTGTCGAGTGCCGCGTCGGCGCCCTTCTCTCTTTGCGAGCATCTTTGCACAGACTGACTGGCAAGGCGCGCACCTCAAACGCCGCAGAGCAATGCTTTTGGCTTCATGCTCTGCTGGGAGAAGAGGAAAAGGGAAGCTGTAAGTAGCAATAACAGGAGGTAAACATTTTCCCGCTGAAGCGTTGAAAAGTTGTGGATAACAAACAAGAACTACGTTGGCGCCCTAGCAACAGCGCCACCATCAGTCACAGAAAATTAAATGCCCCGGGTGAGGATCGAACTCACGACCTTAAGATTATGAGACTTACGCGCTGCCTACTGCGCTACCGAGGCACGGGTGCACCACTGGTCCTGGAAACTGGGTAAATACCGTACCCAATATTAGACGTAGAGACACTGTACTTCCTGGGTAACGTGTTCTGTTGCTACACGCGCACTGCCGGCCCAGTTGATTGCGGTGTTGCTGCAGCTGTTGCAACGATAGGCAGCACTCCTTGTCGTTAAAGCTCAGTGCCTCGGAGGCACCTGGACACAGCAACTTGTGAGGCCAAGCCGACGCTAGTCTGCAGAACATCATGCGAGCGTCCTAGTGGGGACCGGCGAGTGCTGCGTTCTCGGTTCTTCTCAAGGGAATCCAGCTATATATTCTTGCGGATCGTGCATCTCAAGCGCGCAAGCCACACGGCAGCATTATCGCGGGAAAAGCAAAATGATGCATCGGCCGGGAATCGAACCCGGGCCGCCCGCGTGGCAGGCGAGCATTCTACCACTGAACCACCGATGCTGGGGCCAGCGGCAACTTCACGCTGCTTCCCGAGCAGATGTCTCAAGGGAAAGTGGGACTGCCGTCAAGCGCCGTAGCATTCTGTGGAGAAGATGCTGCAGACGCTGAATCCTGCACTGCACTGCTTAAAAATGCCGCCAGAACGCGGTCCTCGCCGGCGCCGACTCTTGCCAAAGGATGCGAAATGTGCGCGGATACGCTGTCCGAATGCGTCTGGATGTGCTCCCCTAGCCTACCTCGAAATGCGCCTGCCAGGTACGATCACCTTCGGCCGCTGCCGACAGGCGGGAAGCCGACACAGCGCGGAGGCGGGGCGCTCGCTTGTGCGGTGGTGGTGTAATGGTCAGCATAGTTGCCTTCCAAGCAGTTGATCCGGGTTCGATTCCCGGCCACCGCAGCAGGCTTTTAATTTCGCGTATGAGTACTTTTGCCACGCGCTCTTAAATTATTGTTTTTCCGGCCTCCTACTCGCTGCATACCAGCCCTTAGTGTGTCTCGACTTGTCTCGACTTTGCTCGGCTGACGCGAGAGCTGACGCTCTCAAATCGGCCTATATCAAAACGACAAGCACGAGAAACGACTGAGAGAGGTAAAGAGAGGTGAGGCTAGGCGATGGACACACAGCACGCCCCCTTCATTTCACGGTGGCGTCTCCCTGACCGAATCGGGCTGCAGCTCCGAAAACTAAGGAGAAACAAAAATAGGAAGTAAAACTGCCAATAGTACCCTGTGTTCCCATGCGCTCACCCGCCCAAGTACTGACAGGGGCCAAAGTGGTTGCGCATCGGCAATCGGACATTTTCTTTCATTTTCTCTTTATCGGTTGAGAACCAGTGTATTCAAGATATTATGGCCATTGCCGAGTGAATGATGTAGCGCTTCCCGACGAGTCGGGTTCGGATCCTCTGTCAACTTCCACGCAGGGTGATGATCTTTTGGTCATCACACTCGCCAGCTGAAATCGGCGCTGCCTTTTCGTAGTAGTAAAAGAGCAGTGGCCCGTGGGGGGATCGAACCCACGACCTTCGCGTTATTAGCACGACGCTCTGACCAACTGAGCTAACGGGCCCCAGCAGATGCAGTTGCTCAGCCCTACGCTGGAAACTGGTGGCATGAAGCCGTACACCATTTCTATGGTCGTCGTGCGTCTGCTTCCCTAGTCTATATTCTGCTGACGGTCACGAAACAGTAGCTATATTGCGAGCAGGACGGGAAACGGCCGCTCGGACAGCTCAAACTTGTCACGACTCGTGTGGAAAAAATTCCGTTCCGGTACCGGGAATCGAACCCGGGCCTCCTGGGTGAAAGCCAGGTATCCTAGCCACTAGACCACACCGGATGCGGCCGTTTCGTTCGACCGTTCGTACGGTCGCTTGTCGCATTTCGTGTCGAGTGCCGCGTCGGCGCCCTTCTCTCTTTGCGAGCATCTTTGCACAGACTGACTGGCAAGGCGCGCACCTCAAACGCCGCAGAGCAATGCTTTTGGCTTCATGCTCTGCTGGGAGAAGAGGAAAAGGGAAGCTGTAAGTAGCAATAACAGGAGGTAAACATTTTCCCGCTGAAGCGTTGAAAAGTTGTGGATAACAAACAAGAACTACGTTGGCGCCCTAGCAACAGCGCCACCATCAGTCACAGAAAATTAAATGCCCCGGGTGAGGATCGAACTCACGACCTTAAGATTATGAGACTTACGCGCTGCCTACTGCGCTACCGAGGCACGGGTGCACCACTGGTCCTGGAAACTGGGTAAATACCGTACCCAATATTAGACGTAGAGACACTGTACTTCCTGGGTAACGTGTTCTGTTGCTACACGCGCACTGCCGGCCCAGTTGATTGCGGTGTTGCTGCAGCTGTTGCAACGATAGGCAGCACTCCTTGTCGTTAAAGCTCAGTGCCTCGGAGGCACCTGGACACAGCAACTTGTGAGGCCAAGCCGACGCTAGTCTGCAGAACATCATGCGAGCGTCCTAGTGGGGACCGGCGAGTGCTGCGTTCTCGGTTCTTCTCAAGGGAATCCAGCTATATATTCTTGCGGATCGTGCATCTCAAGCGCGCAAGCCACACGGCAGCATTATCGCGGGAAAAGCAAAATGATGCATCGGCCGGGAATCGAACCCGGGCCGCCCGCGTGGCAGGCGAGCATTCTACCACTGAACCACCGATGCTGGGGCCAGCGGCAACTTCACGCTGCTTCCCGAGCAGATGTCTCAAGGGAAAGTGGGACTGCCGTCAAGCGCCGTAGCATTCTGTGGAGAAGATGCTGCAGACGCTGAATCCTGCACTGCACTGCTTAAAAATGCCGCCAGAACGCGGTCCTCGCCGGCGCCGACTCTTGCCAAAGGATGCAAAATGTGCGCGGATACGCTGTCCGAATGCGTCTGGATGTGCTCCCCTAGCCTACCTCGAAATGCGCCTGCCAGGTACGATCACCTTCGGCCGCTGCCGACAGGCGGGAAGCCGACACAGCGCGGAGGCGGGGCGCTCGCTTGTGCGGTGGTGGTGTAATGGTCAGCATAGTTGCCTTCCAAGCAGTTGATCCGGGTTCGATTCCCGGCCACCGCAGCAGGCTTTTAATTTCGCGTATGAGTACTTTTGCCACGCGCTCTTAAATTATTGTTTTTCCGGCCTCCTACTCGCTGCATACCAGCCCTTAGTGTGTCTCGACTTGTCTCGACTTTGCTCGGCTGACGCGAGAGCTGACGCTCTCAAATCGGCCTATATCAAAACGACAAGCACGAGAAACGACTGAGAGAGGTAAAGAGAGGTGAGGCTAGGCGATGGACACACAGCACGCCCCCTTCATTTCACGGTGGCGTCTCCCTGACCGAATCGGGCTGCAGCTCCGAAAACTAAGGAGAAACAAAAATAGGAAGTAAAACTGCCAATAGTACCCTGTGTTCCCATGCGCTCACCCGCCCAAGTACTGACAGGGGCCAAAGTGGTTGCGCATCGGCAATCGGACATTTTCTTTCATTTTCTCTTTATCGGTTGAGAACCAGTGTATTCAAGATATTATGGCCATTGCCGAGTGAATGATGTAGCGCTTCCCGACGAGTCGGGTTCGGATCCTCTGTCAACTTCCACGCAGGGTGATGATCTTTTGGTCATCACACTCGCCAGCTGAAATCGGCGCTGCCTTTTCGTAGTAGTAAAAGAGCAGTGGCCCGTGGGGGGATCGAACCCACGACCTTCGCGTTATTAGCACGACGCTCTAACCAACTGAGCTAACGGGCCCCAGCAGATGCAGTTGCTCAGCCCTACGCTGGAAACTGGTGGCATGAAGCCGTACACCATTTCTATGGTCGTCGTGCGTCTGCTTCCCTAGTCTATATTCTGCTGACGGTCACGAAACAGTAGCTATATTGCGAGCAGGACGGGAAACGGCCGCTCGGACAGCTCAAACTTGTCACGACTCGTGTGGAAAAAATTCCGTTCCGGTACCGGGAATCGAACCCGGGCCTCCTGGGTGAAAGCCAGGTATCCTAGCCACTAGACCACACCGGATGCGGCCGTTTCGTTCGACCGTTCGTACGGTCGCTTGTCGCATTTCGTGTCGAGTGCCGCGTCGGCGCCCTTCTCTCTTTGCGAGCATCTTTGCACAGACTGACTGGCAAGGCGCGCACCTCAAACGCCGCAGAGCAATGCTTTTGGCTTCATGCTCTGCTGGGAGAAGAGGAAAAGGGAAGCTGTAAGTAGCAATAACAGGAGGTAAACATTTTCCCGCTGAAGCGTTGAAAAGTTGTGGATAACAAACAAGAACTACGTTGGCGCCCTAGCAACAGCGCCACCATCAGTCACAGAAAATTAAATGCCCCGGGTGAGGATCGAACTCACGACCTTAAGATTATGAGACTTACGCGCTGCCTACTGCGCTACCGAGGCACGGGTGCACCACTGGTCCTGGAAACTGGGTAAATACCGTACCCAATATTAGACGTAGAGACACTGTACTTCCTGGGTAACGTGTTCTGTTGCTACACGCGCACTGCCGGCCCAGTTGATTGCGGTGTTGCTGCAGCTGTTGCAACGATAGGCAGCACTCCTTGTCGTTAAAGCTCAGTGCCTCGGAGGCACCTGGACACAGCAACTTGTGAGGCCAAGCCGACGCTAGTCTGCAGAACATCATGCGAGCGTCCTAGTGGGGACCGGCGAGTGCTGCGTTCTCGGTTCTTCTCAAGGGAATCCAGCTATATATTCTTGCGGATCGTGCATCTCAAGCGCGCAAGCCACACGGCAGCATTATCGCGGGAAAAGCAAAATGATGCATCGGCCGGGAATCGAACCCGGGCCGCCCGCGTGGCAGGCGAGCATTCTACCACTGAACCACCGATGCTGGGGCCAGCGGCAACTTCACGCTGCTTCCCGAGCAGATGTCTCAAGGGAAAGTGGGACTGCCGTCAAGCGCCGTAGCATTCTGTGGAGAAGATGCTGCAGACGCTGAATCCTGCACTGCACTGCTTAAAAATGCCGCCAGAACGCGGTCCTCGCCGGCGCCGACTCTTGCCAAAGGATGCGAAATGTGCGCGGATACGCTGTCCGAATGCGTCTGGATGTGCTCCCCTAGCCTACCTCGAAATGCGCCTGCCAGGTACGATCACCTTCGGCCGCTGCCGACAGGCGGGAAGCCGACACAGCGCGGAGGCGGGGCGCTCGCTTGTGCGGTGGTGGTGTAATGGTCAGCATAGTTGCCTTCCAAGCAGTTGATCCGGGTTCGATTCCCGGCCACCGCAGCAGGCTTTTAATTTCGCGTATGAGTACTTTTGCCACGCGCTCTTAAATTATTGTTTTTCCGGCCTCCTACTCGCTGCATACCAGCCCTTAGTGTGTCTCGACTTGTCTCGACTTTGCTCGGCTGACGCGAGAGCTGACGCTCTCAAATCGGCCTATATCAAAACGACAAGCACGAGAAACGACTGAGAGAGGTAAAGAGAGGTGAGGCTAGGCGATGGACACACAGCACGCCCCCTTCATTTCACGGTGGCGTCTCCCTGACCGAATCGGGCTGCAGCTCCGAAAACTAAGGAGAAACAAAAATAGGAAGTAAAACTGCCAATAGTACCCTGTGTTCCCATGCGCTCACCCGCCCAAGTACTGACAGGGGCCAAAGTGGTTGCGCATCGGCAATCGGACATTTTCTTTCATTTTCTCTTTATCGGTTGAGAACCAGTGTATTCAAGATATTATGGCCATTGCCGAGTGAATGATGTAGCGCTTCCCGACGAGTCGGGTTCGGATCCTCTGTCAACTTCCACGCAGGGTGATGATCTTTTGGTCATCACACTCGCCAGCTGAAATCGGCGCTGCCTTTTCGTAGTAGTAAAAGAGCAGTGGCCCGTGGGGGGATCGAACCCACGACCTTCGCGTTATTAGCACGACGCTCTGACCAACTGAGCTAACGGGCCCCAGCAGATGCAGTTGCTCAGCCCTACGCTGGAAACTGGTGGCATGAAGCCGTACACCATTTCTATGGTCGTCGTGCGTCTGCTTCCCTAGTCTATATTCTGCTGACGGTCACGAAACAGTAGCTATATTGCGAGCAGGACGGGAAACGGCCGCTCGGACAGCTCAAACTTGTCACGACTCGTGTGGAAAAAATTCCGTTCCGGTACCGGGAATCGAACCCGGGCCTCCTGGGTGAAAGCCAGGTATCCTAGCCACTTTTTTTTTTTTTTTTTTTTTTTTTTTTTTTTTTTTTTTTTTTTTTGCCAGAGACCGCTTGGTTTGTTTTTGCGTCTTTTTGGAAGCCATCAGTAGGCCCATGACGGGGACAAAGAGGGCAGGGGTCAAAGAACTCGAGGCCTGGCCACGATGCCCCCGCCATTACTCCCACCGAATGGCTCCTTCAGTACATTTTACATGTTATAGAAAAGCGGTTGTAGTCGTGTGTGGTCTTTGCCTGCTCTTTTTATTATGGTGCGGAGCACTGTTTGTACGACGTCTGGGTGGAGATCTCATTGGAAGGCTGTCATTCGAGTGATCATTCAACAATCATTCGAGTAGGAAACATGTTATTTTACCTCAATATACCTCCAGCATTTATGAGACACATATTGGGGGGACCGACATAACAGAAATGGATAAAAGAAGAGGCATTGCCTTCAGCTTGAACGTAGATCTCATACTTCATTCCTTCAGTACCCCGAAAATAGTAACTTTATTGTTAGACTGTGCTTTTTAACCAACACCTATTCTTTCGAATAAAATGATCAACATGTTTCCATACATTTTCCTGTGGTCTGCATAGTGCTTAACTTTACTGTACTCCATTTTCATAAAAAGCTTGAATTCCGTTTCATCGTCACCACCTATTTTATTAAGAATGTAGTGGATAAACTGTCCCATTAACCAGTGTATTGCATTATTTTTGGTTTTGGGGTAATACTTAATTTCAGGTCTGAGAAGCATCATAGGAGTAATAGAATTGGGTGACGTTCGTTGCAGTAGTGCAAGACTTTTCCTGAGCCAAATCCAGTTGTTGAAATTTCCACCACACGTGAATCTATGAATCACGGTGTCAACCAGTTTACATGTCCGACATAAGGGGGTTTCAGCTTTCCCAATTTTATAAAGCCGTTCGTTGGTGCTGACAATATCATTGACGGCTTTGTACCATGCCGTTACCACATGTGAATTGAGTCCGTTAAAACTAATATTCTCCCAAATTGCATCCCAGTTGTAATTCATATATTTCGTGGCAATTTTATTTTTGCCTTCGTATTGTTGTCTTTCTCTCATGATATCTCGGGCTGCAATGTGCAGTGAAGTTCTGAGTTTCTCGTTAACATAGCTCAATTCTGTGTACAAGATTCTAACGTATCGCAGTCGGGGATTAATCTTTTGTACGTCTGCCGGTGGCTGAAGGCTTTCTGGTTGGACACATTGAAACAATTGTGTAGTAATACTGCCTGGGTTGGCGTGAAATATGCTTAAAGACCGTTTTATGAAAAGCGCAGAAGCTTTATTACGTATGTCCACCAGACCGAGGCCTCCATTTCTAGGATGTAAGGTCGCAGTTTTTAGGTTAACCCTGTAGATTTCCCCCTTCCATAAGAAATTTGCCACTCTCGACATTATTTTCTGAGCTATCAACTTCGGCAAGGGAAAAACTTGTGCCATATAGAATGCCTTTGAGAGAATGCATAAGTTAATGAACTTGACCCTCTGAACCTGGTTCATAAGTCGTTGTGTGTTCTCAATGAGGCCGCCTTGAATCTTTGTGGAAACCTCTTTCCAGTTGAGGGCTGTCATCCTCATGGGACATGCCGTCAGGATTGTCCCCAGGGTTTTGTGGGTGGTAACTGACTTCGCCCAATCGATGTGTATCCGGTCAAAACCCCGCATTCCCAAGATTGTACTTTTATTTTCGTTCTTTGTCGCACCCGATGCGCGGCAGTAAGTTTGAAGAATGGCCCCTAGTCGAATTACATCATCTTGCCCTCTTATGACGACACCAACATCGTCAGCATAGGCTCGCACTACAGTTTTCCTGCCAGTTATAGTTATGCCCTTTAACCTTTCATGAACACTTCGTAAAAAGGGCTCTAACGACACAACAAACAAAAACATAGATAAGGGACTTCCCTGTGGAATGCCGCGGTTTATTGGAATTTGCCGCGACAGCTGACAGTTGACGGCTAATTTAGCGTGCAGACCAGTAGCAATGTTTTTTAAAACATTAACAGTTTTGTGGACGAATCCCATTTTTGTCAGTACCTCAAACAGGAAACGGTGATTCACCGAGTCGAAGGCCTTATTAAAATCTATAAAGAGTAGAGCACATTTGATATTGGAAACTGATGCTAAGGCGATGATGTCTCTATATTCAGAAATTGTATTAAAAATACTTCTATTTGCTGCACATGACTGATGTTGACTAATTAATTTGTCGGTCAGAGGGGAAAGTCTCTTTTTTAAAATCCTGCATACTATTTTGTAGTCAGAGTTTAAGAGTGAAATAGGGCGGTAATTGTTTAAACTTTTCGTTCCTCTGTTTTTCGGTATAAGTACAATTTTGCTAGCTTTAAAATCTTCAGGTACCGTCTGCTCGTTAAAAATCTCATTGACAATGCATGTAAAAGTGTCACCAATTAAAAACCAGAATTTTAAGTAAAATTCTACAGGCAGTCCGTCGGGTCCAGCAGATTTATTTAACGGGGACTTGGTTATTATCTCACGAACCTCTTCCTTACTGACTTCAGAAAGGATTTCGTCGTTTTCAGAACTCGTCAATTGTGGGGATAAAACACTGAGAACCTCTTGCAGAGACCCCTCGTGAGGTGGGCTGGAAGAATATAACTCGTGGTAGTATTGGTATACTGCATGGAGAATCTCCTTCTGAGACGTGAGTGTAGTCCCATTGGATGTTTTAATTTCACTAATGACAGTTCGTCGCCTATTCTTTGCATGCCGAAGCAGATGATATAAGGATGTTGTTTCATCATCTACCACCGACTTCGCCTTTGACTTCAGTTTTAAGCCTGCCATCTGCTGTCTTTTAAAGGCGAGTAATTTCGCTTTAGTGTGTTTGATGTCGTGTAATCTAATGGTTGACACGTTTGCCTGTGCATAGAGGTCCCGCAACAATCTGTAATAGAATTCCATACTGTTTTTTAACTCCTGCGCTCTTTCTCTGCTGTATCTGATACACACTTTTCTCAGTCTCGGTTTTGCAACCTTAATCCACCAATCTAATACTGTGGGGTGCCTGTCGATCGATCGCAGACATAAGGTCCACGCTTCTGATACTGCGTCTGCCAAATCTTGCTCTTTTAAGAGAGAGACATTTAGATGCCACTGGTTCCTAAAAATCTTAATCGGCTGTGGAGCTAAATTAATGCACGCCTTCATACTGCAGTGGTCACTAAAATATACAGGTACGATTTCGGAATTAAGGAGAGATCGTTCTAAGTTTTGGGAAACATAAATTCTGTCTATTCTACTACGCGAAGTCTGTGTTATATACGTATATTCAACATTCGTGGGATATTTTAGTTCCCATGCGTCCTTAAGTTTTAAGTCGGTTACTAGGCGTTTAAGTTCCAACGAACCGTTAAAGTGTGGTTGTTGATCCTTACGATTTAACACACAGTTAAAATCACCGCCCATTATAAAACTGTTTGGGTTTCGACGTAATAAATATATAATTTCCTCTTTATAAAATGCTGCCCTGTCCTGTCTATTACTATTTCCTGAGGGCGCATATAAGTTAATCAATGTGGTACCTAAAACGTTTATACTAATGGCCCTTCCAGATTCCAAACGCTCTACTTGAGACACGGGAATTCCTTCCCTGAGCAGAACCGCTGTTCCTGTATGTGTTTCACAAGATACGTTAACAATGGCGGTATATCCTGGTATTGCAAGAGACGTCGTTACAACCTCCTGTAGCAACGCGATATCGGTTCCAGAGTCATACAAAAATTCCTTGAGAGCAGCTAGCTTTAATGAGGTTCGAATTTTATTTATATTTATCGTTGTGATAGTGTATGCTTGCATCTGTAACTGGCTATTGGCCACCTAAAACCTTGGTCAAAAACTGTTATACTTTTGGTATGCTGAAATCCGTTTTAGAACTACAGTCGTTTAGAATTCTGCATTATTCCTCGTAACACGGTTGCTAAACGTTAGCTTGTCTTCCATTGTCATCCCGTACCTTAGTACTGAGGGGCTGTTCGACATTGAGTGTATCAGGAGGCTCATCTGGAGCACCTTCTCTGACAATGTCATATCGTATATTTTTCTGCGATTTCACATCTGACTTGTCGGCTTTTTGTTTGGGTTGGGTGCGAGAAACAGTAAGATTCGGTTGTGGTTTTAGCGTACGGCGGTGGACGCCCTGAAAACTCTGACCTGATTTTGTTGTGGCAGCACTCGGCGTGGCCGCTGCAGCAACAGTGTCGCGAGAGATCTGGTTTGTAAACACTGCCTGCTGTTTACATGCTACCTTCGTGTGTTGTGATGCTTGCGACGGTGTTTGCTTATGTTCCGGTTCAGGAGTAAACACTTCCTCTCGTTTACACTCTGGTGCCGGTTGTTGTGCTGTTGCGGTGTCGCGGTGTTGTTGTTCTACCGCTTCCGCGAACTTCCCGTCTGTAAACAGCTGATTATCGCTGTTTACAGCTGGGCAAGTTGTCACTGCCTCGGGGACTTCTACTTTATCACTGTCGGAGGCGGCCGTTTCATTTTCTGGCAATGAGCGGGACGTATCAGAAACTGTGATTAAATCCACTTGCATTTCGCCTTGGGGCACAGGCAGAGTTTCATCGCTAGCTTTCTGTTTACGTACAGCAGGAGATTGTCGGGAGGTTTCATCATCGGATTGATCATCTGTATGTTCAAGTGGTCGTTTCTTGTTTAGTACGTCCAACTCTCGGGCAGAAGAATCACAATTCAAGCGTGGTACCAGGGGTGGAAAATCACTACCATCAACAGCAATATTTCCAGAACTAGGTACAGGATCCGAACCCTCATCCTGTTTGGCTGTATTATCAGTTGCCAAAACTTCGCTCAAGGTCATCTTGCGCCGTTGGACTAAATTCGTTTTTAGTACAAAAACACGACGAGGACAGTCCTGCCTTAAATGACCCGATTCATTGCATATATGGCACGTAGGGGTTTGACCAGTATAAATCACGTGGGCTTTATGCCCGTCAACAGTTATATGAGATGGGATATTAGACTTTACTTCCATCTCTACCGAACGAATACCATTGAAGCTCTGAATTTTAAATTGCTTCGACCACCGTTCGTTAACTATATCCTTAACCTCACCATATTGAGACAGGGCAACCTTGATTTTCTCATTATCTATCTCGATAGGTAAATTTAACACCCGCACAGATCTATAAAGAGCATCAGCTCTCCTAATAGCTACTTTACTTGTAGTGCCGTCTCTATGCAAAAATTCTACATGATACCCGAATTTTCCAATAATCTTATCCACCGAAACGGGGCTCAAAAATTTTACGAAAACACAGTAGTTGTCAGTGTCTAGCTGAGTGGTATGCACCATATCAGAATTAATGCCAAGTACCTGATCGAGCCAATCATGAATTTCCAGAGCAGTCGGCTGAACACGTCGTGTGTCCTTGGCGAACGCAAAAACCAGCGTATTCTTCCTCACAGTTGTAGCCATGGTATGCAGAAATCAAGGGGAGATTCCGGTAATTACCGAAAACTCCACAAACGATAAATGAACGTCGGTAGAAAACACTCAACAGAACACAGTAGGCAGAATAATCACAAGTTACACACGAAGAAAAATCACAAAAAACAAGGACACCGAAACGCAAATGTAAACACTGGCGAAGCACTGACTACGCGCAGCAAACGGCGGCACGTCCGTACGCGTCGGCAGCTAGAGCCAGAATGCCACTAGACCACACCGGATGCGGCCGTTTCGTTCGACCGTTCGTACGGTCGCTTGTCGCATTTCGTGTCGAGTGCCGCGTCGGCGCCCTTCTCTCTTTGCGAGCATCTTTGCACAGACTGACTGGCAAGGCGCGCACCTCAAACGCCGCAGAGCAATGCTTTTGGCTTCATGCTCTGCTGGGAGAAGAGGAAAAGGGAAGCTGTAAGTAGCAATAACAGGAGGTAAACATTTTCCCGCTGAAGCGTTGAAAAGTTGTGGATAACAAACAAGAACTACGTTGGCGCCCTAGCAACAGCGCCACCATCAGTCACAGAAAATTAAATGCCCCGGGTGAGGATCGAACTCACGACCTTAAGATTATGAGACTTACGCGCTGCCTACTGCGCTACCGAGGCACGGGTGCACCACTGGTCCTGGAAACTGGGTAAATACCGTACCCAATATTAGACGTAGAGACACTGTACTTCCTGGGTAACGTGTTCTGTTGCTACACGCGCACTGCCGGCCCAGTTGATTGCGGTGTTGCTGCAGCTGTTGCAACGATAGGCAGCACTCCTTGTCGTTAAAGCTCAGTGCCTCGGAGGCACCTGGACACAGCAACTTGTGAGGCCAAGCCGACGCTAGTCTGCAGAACATCATGCGAGCGTCCTAGTGGGGACCGGCGAGTGCTGCGTTCTCGGTTCTTCTCAAGGGAATCCAGCTATATATTCTTGCGGATCGTGCATCTCAAGCGCGCAAGCCACACGGCAGCATTATCGCGGGAAAAGCAAAATGATGCATCGGCCGGGAATCGAACCCGGGCCGCCCGCGTGGCAGGCGAGCATTCTACCACTGAACCACCGATGCTGGGGCCAGCGGCAACTTCACGCTGCTTCCCGAGCAGATGTCTCAAGGGAAAGTGGGACTGCCGTCAAGCGCCGTAGCATTCTGTGGAGAAGATGCTGCAGACGCTGAATCCTGCACTGCACTGCTTAAAAATGCCGCCAGAACGCGGTCCTCGCCGGCGCCGACTCTTGCCAAAGGATGCGAAATGTGCGCGGATACGCTGTCCGAATGCGTCTGGATGTGCTCCCCTAGCCTACCTCGAAATGCGCCTGCCAGGTACGATCACCTTCGGCCGCTGCCGACAGGCGGGAAGCCGACACAGCGCGGAGGCGGGGCGCTCGCTTGTGCGGTGGTGGTGTAATGGTCAGCATAGTTGCCTTCCAAGCAGTTGATCCGGGTTCGATTCCCGGCCACCGCAGCAGGCTTTTAATTTCGCGTATGAGTACTTTTGCCACGCGCTCTTAAATTATTGTTTTTCCGGCCTCCTACTCGCTGCATACCAGCCCTTAGTGTGTCTCGACTTGTCTCGACTTTGCTCGGCTGACGCGAGAGCTGACGCTCTCAAATCGGCCTATATCAAAACGACAAGCACGAGAAACGACTGAGAGAGGTAAAGAGAGGTGAGGCTAGGCGATGGACACACAGCACGCCCCCTTCATTTCACGGTGGCGTCTCCCTGACCGAATCGGGCTGCAGCTCCGAAAACTAAGGAGAAACAAAAATAGGAAGTAAAACTGCCAATAGTACCCTGTGTTCCCATGCGCTCACCCGCCCAAGTACTGACAGGGGCCAAAGTGGTTGCGCATCGGCAATCGGACATTTTCTTTCATTTTCTCTTTATCGGTTGAGAACCAGTGTATTCAAGATATTATGGCCATTGCCGAGTGAATGATGTAGCGCTTCCCGACGAGTCGGGTTCGGATCCTCTGTCAACTTCCACGCAGGGTGATGATCTTTTGGTCATCACACTCGCCAGCTGAAATCGGCGCTGCCTTTTCGTAGTAGTAAAAGAGCAGTGGCCCGTGGGGGGATCGAACCCACGACCTTCGCGTTATTAGCACGACGCTCTAACCAACTGAGCTAACGGGCCCCAGCAGATGCAGTTGCTCAGCCCTACGCTGGAAACTGGTGGCATGAAGCCGTACACCATTTCTATGGTCGTCGTGCGTCTGCTTCCCTAGTCTATATTCTGCTGACGGTCACGAAACAGTAGCTATATTGCGAGCAGGACGGGAAACGGCCGCTCGGACAGCTCAAACTTGTCACGACTCGTGTGGAAAAAATTCCGTTCCGGTACCGGGAATCGAACCCGGGCCTCCTGGGTGAAAGCCAGGTATCCTAGCCACTAGACCACACCGGATGCGGCCGTTTCGTTCGACCGTTCGTACGGTCGCTTGTCGCATTTCGTGTCGAGTGCCGCGTCGGCGCCCTTCTCTCTTTGCGAGCATCTTTGCACAGACTGACTGGCAAGGCGCGCACCTCAAACGCCGCAGAGCAATGCTTTTGGCTTCATGCTCTGCTGGGAGAAGAGGAAAAGGGAAGCTGTAAGTAGCAATAACAGGAGGTAAACATTTTCCCGCTGAAGCGTTGAAAAGTTGTGGATAACAAACAAGAACTACGTTGGCGCCCTAGCAACAGCGCCACCATCAGTCACAGAAAATTAAATGCCCCGGGTGAGGATCGAACTCACGACCTTAAGATTATGAGACTTACGCGCTGCCTACTGCGCTACCGAGGCACGGGTGCACCACTGGTCCTGGAAACTGGGTAAATACTGTACCCAATATTAGACGTAGAGACACTGTACTTCCTGGGTAACGTGTTCTGTTGCTACACGCGCACTGCCGGCCCAGTTGATTGCGGTGTTGCTGCAGCTGTTGCAACGATAGGCAGCACTCCTTGTCGTTAAAGCTCAGTGCCTCGGAGGCACCTGGACACAGCAACTTGTGAGGCCAAGCCGACGCTAGTCTGCAGAACATCATGCGAGCGTCCTAGTGGGGACCGGCGAGTGCTGCGTTCTCGGTTCTTCTCAAGGGAATCCAGCTATATATTCTTGCGGATCGTGCATCTCAAGCGCGCAAGCCACACGGCAGCATTATTGCGGGAAAAGCAAAATGATGCATCGGCCGGGAATCGAACCCGGGCCGCCCGCGTGGCAGGCGAGCATTCTACCACTGAACCACCGATGCTGGGGCCAGCGGCAACTTCACGCTGCTTCCCGAGCAGATGTCTCAAGGGAAAGTGGGACTGCCGTCAAGCGCCGTAGCATTCTGTGGAGAAGATGCTGCAGACGCTGAATCCTGCACTGCACTGCTTAAAAATGCCGCCAGAACGCGGTCCTCGCCGGCGCCGACTCTTGCCAAAGGATGCAAAATGTGCGCGGATACGCTGTCCGAATGCGTCTGGATGTGCTCCCCTAGCCTACCTCGAAATGCGCCTGCCAGGTACGATCACCTTCGGCCGCTGCCGACAGGCGGGAAGCCGACACAGCGCGGAGGCGGGGCGCTCGCTTGTGCGGTGGTGGTGTAATGGTCAGCATAGTTGCCTTCCAAGCAGTTGATCCGGGTTCGATTCCCGGCCACCGCAGCAGGCTTTTAATTTCGCGTATGAGTACTTTTGCCACGCGCTCTTAAATTATTGTTTTTCCGGCCTCCTACTCGCTGCATACCAGCCCTTAGTGTGTCTCGACTTGTCTCGACTTTGCTCGGCTGACGCGAGAGCTGACGCTCTCAAATCGGCCTATATCAAAACGACAAGCACGAGAAACGACTGAGAGAGGTAAAGAGAGGTGAGGCTAGGCGATGGACACACAGCACGCCCCCTTCATTTCACGGTGGCGTCTCCCTGACCGAATCGGGCTGCAGCTCCGAAAACTAAGGAGAAACAAAAATAGGAAGTAAAACTGCCAATAGTACCCTGTGTTCCCATGCGCTCACCCGCCCAAGTACTGACAGGGGCCAAAGTGGTTGCGCATCGGCAATCGGACATTTTCTTTCATTTTCTCTTTATCGGTTGAGAACCAGTGTATTCAAGATATTATGGCCATTGCCGAGTGAATGATGTAGCGCTTCCCGACGAGTCGGGTTCGGATCCTCTGTCAACTTCCACGCAGGGTGATGATCTTTTGGTCATCACACTCGCCAGCTGAAATCGGCGCTGCCTTTTCGTAGTAGTAAAAGAGCAGTGGCCCGTGGGGGGATCGAACCCACGACCTTCGCGTTATTAGCACGACGCTCTAACCAACTGAGCTAACGGGCCCCAGCAGATGCAGTTGCTCAGCCCTACGCTGGAAACTGGTGGCATGAAGCCGTACACCATTTCTATGGTCGTCGTGCGTCTGCTTCCCTAGTCTATATTCTGCTGACGGTCACGAAACAGTAGCTATATTGCGAGCAGGACGGGAAACGGCCGCTCGGACAGCTCAAACTTGTCACGACTCGTGTGGAAAAAATTCCGTTCCGGTACCGGGAATCGAACCCGGGCCTCCTGGGTGAAAGCCAGGTATCCTAGCCACTAGACCACACCGGATGCGGCCGTTTCGTTCGACCGTTCGTACGGTCGCTTGTCGCATTTCGTGTCGAGTGCCGCGTCGGCGCCCTTCTCTCTTTGCGAGCATCTTTGCACAGACTGACTGGCAAGGCGCGCACCTCAAACGCCGCAGAGCAATGCTTTTGGCTTCATGCTCTGCTGGGAGAAGAGGAAAAGGGAAGCTGTAAGTAGCAATAACAGGAGGTAAACATTTTCCCGCTGAAGCGTTGAAAAGTTGTGGATAACAAACAAGAACTACGTTGGCGCCCTAGCAACAGCGCCACCATCAGTCACAGAAAATTAAATGCCCCGGGTGAGGATCGAACTCACGACCTTAAGATTATGAGACTTACGCGCTGCCTACTGCGCTACCGAGGCACGGGTGCACCACTGGTCCTGGAAACTGGGTAAATACCGTACCCAATATTAGACGTAGAGACACTGTACTTCCTGGGTAACGTGTTCTGTTGCTACACGCGCACTGCCGGCCCAGTTGATTGCGGTGTTGCTGCAGCTGTTGCAACGATAGGCAGCACTCCTTGTCGTTAAAGCTCAGTGCCTCGGAGGCACCTGGACACAGCAACTTGTGAGGCCAAGCCGACGCTAGTCTGCAGAACATCATGCGAGCGTCCTAGTGGGGACCGGCGAGTGCTGCGTTCTCGGTTCTTCTCAAGGGAATCCAGCTATATATTCTTGCGGATCGTGCATCTCAAGCGCGCAAGCCACACGGCAGCATTATCGCGGGAAAAGCAAAATGATGCATCGGCCGGGAATCGAACCCGGGCCGCCCGCGTGGCAGGCGAGCATTCTACCACTGAACCACCGATGCTGGGGCCAGCGGCAACTTCACGCTGCTTCCCGAGCAGATGTCTCAAGGGAAAGTGGGACTGCCGTCAAGCGCCGTAGCATTCTGTGGAGAAGATGCTGCAGACGCTGAATCCTGCACTGCACTGCTTAAAAATGCCGCCAGAACGCGGTCCTCGCCGGCGCCGACTCTTGCCAAAGGATGCGAAATGTGCGCGGATACGCTGTCCGAATGCGTCTGGATGTGCTCCCCTAGCCTACCTCGAAATGCGCCTGCCAGGTACGATCACCTTCGGCCGCTGCCGACAGGCGGGAAGCCGACACAGCGCGGAGGCGGGGCGCTCGCTTGTGCGGTGGTGGTGTAATGGTCAGCATAGTTGCCTTCCAAGCAGTTGATCCGGGTTCGATTCCCGGCCACCGCAGCAGGCTTTTAATTTCGCGTATGAGTACTTTTGCCACGCGCTCTTAAATTATTGTTTTTCCGGCCTCCTACTCGCTGCATACCAGCCCTTAGTGTGTCTCGACTTGTCTCGACTTTGCTCGGCTGACGCGAGAGCTGACGCTCTCAAATCGGCCTATATCAAAACGACAAGCACGAGAAACGACTGAGAGAGGTAAAGAGAGGTGAGGCTAGGCGATGGACACACAGCACGCCCCCTTCATTTCACGGTGGCGTCTCCCTGACCGAATCGGGCTGCAGCTCCGAAAACTAAGGAGAAACAAAAATAGGAAGTAAAACTGCCAATAGTACCCTGTGTTCCCATGCGCTCACCCGCCCAAGTACTGACAGGGGCCAAAGTGGTTGCGCATCGGCAATCGGACATTTTCTTTCATTTTCTCTTTATCGGTTGAGAACCAGTGTATTCAAGATATTATGGCCATTGCCGAGTGAATGATGTAGCGCTTCCCGACGAGTCGGGTTCGGATCCTCTGTCAACTTCCACGCAGGGTGATGATCTTTTGGTCATCACACTCGCCAGCTGAAATCGGCGCTGCCTTTTCGTAGTAGTAAAAGAGCAGTGGCCCGTGGGGGGATCGAACCCACGACCTTCGCGTTATTAGCACGACGCTCTAACCAACTGAGCTAACGGGCCCCAGCAGATGCAGTTGCTCAGCCCTACGCTGGAAACTGGTGGCATGAAGCCGTACACCATTTCTATGGTCGTCGTGCGTCTGCTTCCCTAGTCTATATTCTGCTGACGGTCACGAAACAGTAGCTATATTGCGAGCAGGACGGGAAACGGCCGCTCGGACAGCTCAAACTTGTCACGACTCGTGTGGAAAAAATTCCGTTCCGGTACCGGGAATCGAACCCGGGCCTCCTGGGTGAAAGCCAGGTATCCTAGCCACTAGACCACACCGGATGCGGCCGTTTCGTTCGACCGTTCGTACGGTCGCTTGTCGCATTTCGTGTCGAGTGCCGCGTCGGCGCCCTTCTCTCTTTGCGAGCATCTTTGCACAGACTGACTGGCAAGGCGCGCACCTCAAACGCCGCAGAGCAATGCTTTTGGCTTCATGCTCTGCTGGGAGAAGAGGAAAAGGGAAGCTGTAAGTAGCAATAACAGGAGGTAAACATTTTCCCGCTGAAGCGTTGAAAAGTTGTGGATAACAAACAAGAACTACGTTGGCGCCCTAGCAACAGCGCCACCATCAGTCACAGAAAATTAAATGCCCCGGGTGAGGATCGAACTCACGACCTTAAGATTATGAGACTTACGCGCTGCCTACTGCGCTACCGAGGCACGGGTGCACCACTGGTCCTGGAAACTGGGTAAATACCGTACCCAATATTAGACGTAGAGACACTGTACTTCCTGGGTAACGTGTTCTGTTGCTACACGCGCACTGCCGGCCCAGTTGATTGCGGTGTTGCTGCAGCTGTTGCAACGATAGGCAGCACTCCTTGTCGTTAAAGCTCAGTGCCTCGGAGGCACCTGGACACAGCAACTTGTGAGGCCAAGCCGACGCTAGTCTGCAGAACATCATGCGAGCGTCCTAGTGGGGACCGGCGAGTGCTGCGTTCTCGGTTCTTCTCAAGGGAATCCAGCTATATATTCTTGCGGATCGTGCATCTCAAGCGCGCAAGCCACACGGCAGCATTATCGCGGGAAAAGCAAAATGATGCATCGGCCGGGAATCGAACCCGGGCCGCCCGCGTGGCAGGCGAGCATTCTACCACTGAACCACCGATGCTGGGGCCAGCGGCAACTTCACGCTGCTTCCCGAGCAGATGTCTCAAGGGAAAGTGGGACTGCCGTCAAGCGCCGTAGCATTCTGTGGAGAAGATGCTGCAGACGCTGAATCCTGCACTGCACTGCTTAAAAATGCCGCCAGAACGCGGTCCTCGCCGGCGCCGACTCTTGCCAAAGGATGCGAAATGTGCGCGGATACGCTGTCCGAATGCGTCTGGATGTGCTCCCCTAGCCTACCTCGAAATGCGCCTGCCAGGTACGATCACCTTCGGCCGCTGCCGACAGGCGGGAAGCCGACACAGCGCGGAGGCGGGGCGCTCGCTTGTGCGGTGGTGGTGTAATGGTCAGCATAGTTGCCTTCCAAGCAGTTGATCCGGGTTCGATTCCCGGCCACCGCAGCAGGCTTTTAATTTCGCGTATGAGTACTTTTGCCACGCGCTCTTAAATTATTGTTTTTCCGGCCTCCTACTCGCTGCATACCAGCCCTTAGTGTGTCTCGACTTGTCTCGACTTTGCTCGGCTGACGCGAGAGCTGACGCTCTCAAATCGGCCTATATCAAAACGACAAGCACGAGAAACGACTGAGAGAGGTAAAGAGAGGTGAGGCTAGGCGATGGACACACAGCACGCCCCCTTCATTTCACGGTGGCGTCTCCCTGACCGAATCGGGCTGCAGCTCCGAAAACTAAGGAGAAACAAAAATAGGAAGTAAAACTGCCAATAGTACCCTGTGTTCCCATGCGCTCACCCGCCCAAGTACTGACAGGGGCCAAAGTGGTTGCGCATCGGCAATCGGACATTTTCTTTCATTTTCTCTTTATCGGTTGAGAACCAGTGTATTCAAGATATTATGGCCATTGCCGAGTGAATGATGTAGCGCTTCCCGACGAGTCGGGTTCGGATCCTCTGTCAACTTCCACGCAGGGTGATGATCTTTTGGTCATCACACTCGCCAGCTGAAATCGGCGCTGCCTTTTCGTAGTAGTAAAAGAGCAGTGGCCCGTGGGGGGATCGAACCCACGACCTTCGCGTTATTAGCACGACGCTCTAACCAACTGAGCTAACGGGCCCCAGCAGATGCAGTTGCTCAGCCCTACGCTGGAAACTGGTGGCATGAAGCCGTACACCATTTCTATGGTCGTCGTGCGTCTGCTTCCCTAGTCTATATTCTGCTGACGGTCACGAAACAGTAGCTATATTGCGAGCAGGACGGGAAACGGCCGCTCGGACAGCTCAAACTTGTCACGACTCGTGTGGAAAAAATTCCGTTCCGGTACCGGGAATCGAACCCGGGCCTCCTGGGTGAAAGCCAGGTATCCTAGCCACTAGACCACACCGGATGCGGCCGTTTCGTTCGACCGTTCGTACGGTCGCTTGTCGCATTTCGTGTCGAGTGCCGCGTCGGCGCCCTTCTCTCTTTGCGAGCATCTTTGCACAGACTGACTGGCAAGGCGCGCACCTCAAACGCCGCAGAGCAATGCTTTTGGCTTCATGCTCTGCTGGGAGAAGAGGAAAAGGGAAGCTGTAAGTAGCAATAACAGGAGGTAAACATTTTCCCGCTGAAGCGTTGAAAAGTTGTGGATAACAAACAAGAACTACGTTGGCGCCCTAGCAACAGCGCCACCATCAGTCACAGAAAATTAAATGCCCCGGGTGAGGATCGAACTCACGACCTTAAGATTATGAGACTTACGCGCTGCCTACTGCGCTACCGAGGCACGGGTGCACCACTGGTCCTGGAAACTGGGTAAATACCGTACCCAATATTAGACGTAGAGACACTGTACTTCCTGGGTAACGTGTTCTGTTGCTACACGCGCACTGCCGGCCCAGTTGATTGCGGTGTTGCTGCAGCTGTTGCAACGATAGGCAGCACTCCTTGTCGTTAAAGCTCAGTGCCTCGGAGGCACCTGGACACAGCAACTTGTGAGGCCAAGCCGACGCTAGTCTGCAGAACATCATGCGAGCGTCCTAGTGGGGACCGGCGAGTGCTGCGTTCTCGGTTCTTCTCAAGGGAATCCAGCTATATATTCTTGCGGATCGTGCATCTCAAGCGCGCAAGCCACACGGCAGCATTATCGCGGGAAAAGCAAAATGATGCATCGGCCGGGAATCGAACCCGGGCCGCCCGCGTGGCAGGCGAGCATTCTACCACTGAACCACCGATGCTGGGGCCAGCGGCAACTTCACGCTGCTTCCCGAGCAGATGTCTCAAGGGAAAGTGGGACTGCCGTCAAGCGCCGTAGCATTCTGTGGAGAAGATGCTGCAGACGCTGAATCCTGCACTGCACTGCTTAAAAATGCCGCCAGAACGCGGTCCTCGCCGGCGCCGACTCTTGCCAAAGGATGCGAAATGTGCGCGGATACGCTGTCCGAATGCGTCTGGATGTGCTCCCCTAGCCTACCTCGAATTGCGCCTGCCAGGTACGATCACCTTCGGCCGCTGCCGACAGGCGGGAAGCCGACACAGCGCGGAGGCGGGGCGCTCGCTTGTGCGGTGGTGGTGTAATGGTCAGCATAGTTGCCTTCCAAGCAGTTGATCCGGGTTCGATTCCCGGCCACCGCAGCAGGCTTTTAATTTCGCGTATGAGTACTTTTGCCACGCGCTCTTAAATTATTGTTTTTCCGGCCTCCTACTCGCTGCATACCAGCCCTTAGTGTGTCTCGACTTGTCTCGACTTTGCTCGGCTGACGCGAGAGCTGACGCTCTCAAATCGGCCTATATCAAAACGACAAGCACGAGAAACGACTGAGAGAGGTAAAGAGAGGTGAGGCTAGGCGATGGACACACAGCACGCCCCCTTCATTTCACGGTGGCGTCTCCCTGACCGAATCGGGCTGCAGCTCCGAAAACTAAGGAGAAACAAAAATAGGAAGTAAAACTGCCAATAGTACCCTGTGTTCCCATGCGCTCACCCGCCCAAGTACTGACAGGGGCCAAAGTGGTTGCGCATCGGCAATCGGACATTTTCTTTCATTTTCTCTTTATCGGTTGAGAACCAGTGTATTCAAGATATTATGGCCATTGCCGAGTGAATGATGTAGCGCTTCCCGACGAGTCGGGTTCGGATCCTCTGTCAACTTCCACGCAGGGTGATGATCTTTTGGTCATCACACTCGCCAGCTGAAATCGGCGCTGCCTTTTCGTAGTAGTAAAAGAGTAGTGGCCCGTGGGGGGATCGAACCCACGACCTTCGCGTTATTAGCACGACGCTCTAACCAACTGAGCTAACGGACCCCAGCAGATGCAGTTGCTCAGCCCTACGCTGGAAACTGGTGGCATGAAGCCGTACACCATTTCTATGGTCGTCGTGCGTCTGCTTCCCTAGTCTATATTCTGCTGACGGTCACGAAACAGTAGCTATATTGCGAGCAGGACGGGAAACGGCCGCTCGGACAGCTCAAACTTGTCACGACTCGTGTGGAAAAAATTCCGTTCCGGTACCGGGAATCGAACCCGGGCCTCCTGGGTGAAAGCCAGGTATCCTAGCCACTAGACCACACCGGATGCGGCCGTTTCGTTCGACCGTTCGTACGGTCGCTTGTCGCATTTCGTGTCGAGTGCCGCGTCGGCGCCCTTCTCTCTTTGCGAGCATCTTTGCACAGACTGACTGGCAAGGCGCGCACCTCAAACGCCGCAGAGCAATGCTTTTGGCTTCATGCTCTGCTGGGAGAAGAGGAAAAGGGAAGCTGTAAGTAGCAATAACAGGAGGTAAACATTTTCCCGCTGAAGCGTTGAAAAGTTGTGGATAACAAACAAGAACTACGTTGGCGCCCTAGCAACAGCGCCACCATCAGTCACAGAAAATTAAATGCCCCGGGTGAGGATCGAACTCACGACCTTAAGATTATGAGACTTACGCGCTGCCTACTGCGCTACCGAGGCACGGGTGCACCACTGGTCCTGGAAACTGGGTAAATACCGTACCCAATATTAGACGTAGAGACACTGTACTTCCTGGGTAACGTGTTCTGTTGCTACACGCGCACTGCCGGCCCAGTTGATTGCGGTGTTGCTGCAGCTGTTGCAACGATAGGCAGCACTCCTTGTCGTTAAAGCTCAGTGCCTCGGAGGCACCTGGACACAGCAACTTGTGAGGCCAAGCCGACGCTAGTCTGCAGAACATCATGCGAGCGTCCTAGTGGGGACCGGCGAGTGCTGCGTTCTCGGTTCTTCTCAAGGGAATCCAGCTATATATTCTTGCGGATCGTGCATCTCAAGCGCGCAAGCCACACGGCAGCATTATCGCGGGAAAAGCAAAATGATGCATCGGCCGGGAATCGAACCCGGGCCGCCCGCGTGGCAGGCGAGCATTCTACCACTGAACCACCGATGCTGGGGCCAGCGGCAACTTCACGCTGCTTCCCGAGCAGATGTCTCAAGGGAAAGTGGGACTGCCGTCAAGCGCCGTAGCATTCTGTGGAGAAGATGCTGCAGACGCTGAATCCTGCACTGCACTGCTTAAAAATGCCGCCAGAACGCGGTCCTCGCCGGCGCCGACTCTTGCCAAAGGATGCGAAATGTGCGCGGATACGCTGTCCGAATGCGTCTGGATGTGCTCCCCTAGCCTACCTCGAAATGCGCCTGCCAGGTACGATCACCTTCGGCCGCTGCCGACAGGCGGGAAGCCGACACAGCGCGGAGGCGGGGCGCTCGCTTGTGCGGTGGTGGTGTAATGGTCAGCATAGTTGCCTTCCAAGCAGTTGATCCGGGTTCGATTCCCGGCCACCGCAGCAGGCTTTTAATTTCGCGTATGAGTACTTTTGCCACGCGCTCTTAAATTATTGTTTTTCCGGCCTCCTACTCGCTGCATACCAGCCCTTAGTGTGTCTCGACTTGTCTCGACTTTGCTCGGCTGACGCGAGAGCTGACGCTCTCAAATCGGCCTATATCAAAACGACAAGCACGAGAAACGACTGAGAGAGGTAAAGAGAGGTGAGGCTAGGCGATGGACACACAGCACGCCCCCTTCATTTCACGGTGGCGTCTCCCTGACCGAATCGGGCTGCAGCTCCGAAAACTAAGGAGAAACAAAAATAGGAAGTAAAACTGCCAATAGTACCCTGTGTTCCCATGCGCTCACCCGCCCAAGTACTGACAGGGGCCAAAGTGGTTGCGCATCGGCAATCGGACATTTTCTTTCATTTTCTCTTTATCGGTTGAGAACCAGTGTATTCAAGATATTATGGCCATTGCCGAGTGAATGATGTAGCGCTTCCCGACGAGTCGGGTTCGGATCCTCTGTCAACTTCCACGCAGGGTGATGATCTTTTGGTCATCACACTCGCCAGCTGAAATCGGCGCTGCCTTTTCGTAGTAGTAAAAGAGCAGTGGCCCGTGGGGGGATCGAACCCACGACCTTCGCGTTATTAGCACGACGCTCTAACCAACTGAGCTAACGGGCCCCAGCAGATGCAGTTGCTCAGCCCTACGCTGGAAACTGGTGGCATGAAGCCGTACACCATTTCTATGGTCGTCGTGCGTCTGCTTCCCTAGTCTATATTCTGCTGACGGTCACGAAACAGTAGCTATATTGCGAGCAGGACGGGAAACGGCCGCTCGGACAGCTCAAACTTGTCACGACTCGTGTGGAAAAAATTCCGTTCCGGTACCGGGAATCGAACCCGGGCCTCCTGGGTGAAAGCCAGGTATCCTAGCCACTAGACCACACCGGATGCGGCCGTTTCGTTCGACCGTTCGTACGGTCGCTTGTCGCATTTCGTGTCGAGTGCCGCGTCGGCGCCCTTCTCTCTTTGCGAGCATCTTTGCACAGACTGACTGGCAAGGCGCGCACCTCAAACGCCGCAGAGCAATGCTTTTGGCTTCATGCTCTGCTGGGAGAAGAGGAAAAGGGAAGCTGTAAGTAGCAATAACAGGAGGTAAACATTTTCCCGCTGAAGCGTTGAAAAGTTGTGGATAACAAACAAGAACTACGTTGGCGCCCTAGCAACAGCGCCACCATCAGTCACAGAAAATTAAATGCCCCGGGTGAGGATCGAACTCACGACCTTAAGATTATGAGACTTACGCGCTGCCTACTGCGCTACCGAGGCACGGGTGCACCACTGGTCCTGGAAACTGGGTAAATACCGTACCCAATATTAGACGTAGAGACACTGTACTTCCTGGGTAACGTGTTCTGTTGCTACACGCGCACTGCCGGCCCAGTTGATTGCGGTGTTGCTGCAGCTGTTGCAACGATAGGCAGCACTCCTTGTCGTTAAAGCTCAGTGCCTCGGAGGCACCTGGACACAGCAACTTGTGAGGCCAAGCCGACGCTAGTCTGCAGAACATCATGCGAGCGTCCTAGTGGGGACCGGCGAGTGCTGCGTTCTCGGTTCTTCTCAAGGGAATCCAGCTATATATTCTTGCGGATCGTGCATCTCAAGCGCGCAAGCCACACGGCAGCATTATCGCGGGAAAAGCAAAATGATGCATCGGCCGGGAATCGAACCCGGGCCGCCCGCGTGGCAGGCGAGCATTCTACCACTGAACCACCGATGCTGGGGCCAGCGGCAACTTCACGCTGCTTCCCGAGCAGATGTCTCAAGGGAAAGTGGGACTGCCGTCAAGCGCCGTAGCATTCTGTGGAGAAGATGCTGCAGACGCTGAATCCTGCACTGCACTGCTTAAAAATGCCGCCAGAACGCGGTCCTCGCCGGCGCCGACTCTTGCCAAAGGATGCGAAATGTGCGCGGATACGCTGTCCGAATGCGTCTGGATGTGCTCCCCTAGCCTACCTCGAATTGCGCCTGCCAGGTACGATCACCTTCGGCCGCTGCCGACAGGCGGGAAGCCGACACAGCGCGGAGGCGGGGCGCTCGCTTGTGCGGTGGTGGTGTAATGGTCAGCATAGTTGCCTTCCAAGCAGTTGATCCGGGTTCGATTCCCGGCCACCGCAGCAGGCTTTTAATTTCGCGTATGAGTACTTTTGCCACGCGCTCTTAAATTATTGTTTTTCCGGCCTCCTACTCGCTGCATACCAGCCCTTAGTGTGTCTCGACTTGTCTCGACTTTGCTCGGCTGACGCGAGAGCTGACGCTCTCAAATCGGCCTATATCAAAACGACAAGCACGAGAAACGACTGAGAGAGGTAAAGAGAGGTGAGGCTAGGCGATGGACACACAGCACGCCCCCTTCATTTCACGGTGGCGTCTCCCTGACCGAATCGGGCTGCAGCTCCGAAAACTAAGGAGAAACAAAAATAGGAAGTAAAACTGCCAATAGTACCCTGTGTTCCCATGCGCTCACCCGCCCAAGTACTGACAGGGGCCAAAGTGGTTGCGCATCGGCAATCGGACATTTTCTTTCATTTTCTCTTTATCGGTTGAGAACCAGTGTATTCAAGATATTATGGCCATTGCCGAGTGAATGATGTAGCGCTTCCCGACGAGTCGGGTTCGGATCCTCTGTCAACTTCCACGCAGGGTGATGATCTTTTGGTCATCACACTCGCCAGCTGAAATCGGCGCTGCCTTTTCGTAGTAGTAAAAGAGTAGTGGCCCGTGGGGGGATCGAACCCACGACCTTCGCGTTATTAGCACGACGCTCTAACCAACTGAGCTAACGGACCCCAGCAGATGCAGTTGCTCAGCCCTACGCTGGAAACTGGTGGCATGAAGCCGTACACCATTTCTATGGTCGTCGTGCGTCTGCTTCCCTAGTCTATATTCTGCTGACGGTCACGAAACAGTAGCTATATTGCGAGCAGGACGGGAAACGGCCGCTCGGACAGCTCAAACTTGTCACGACTCGTGTGGAAAAAATTCCGTTCCGGTACCGGGAATCGAACCCGGGCCTCCTGGGTGAAAGCCAGGTATCCTAGCCACTAGACCACACCGGATGCGGCCGTTTCGTTCGACCGTTCGTACGGTCGCTTGTCGCATTTCGTGTCGAGTGCCGCGTCGGCGCCCTTCTCTCTTTGCGAGCATCTTTGCACAGACTGACTGGCAAGGCGCGCACCTCAAACGCCGCAGAGCAATGCTTTTGGCTTCATGCTCTGCTGGGAGAAGAGGAAAAGGGAAGCTGTAAGTAGCAATAACAGGAGGTAAACATTTTCCCGCTGAAGCGTTGAAAAGTTGTGGATAACAAACAAGAACTACGTTGGCGCCCTAGCAACAGCGCCACCATCAGTCACAGAAAATTAAATGCCCCGGGTGAGGATCGAACTCACGACCTTAAGATTATGAGACTTACGCGCTGCCTACTGCGCTACCGAGGCACGGGTGCACCACTGGTCCTGGAAACTGGGTAAATACCGTACCCAATATTAGACGTAGAGACACTGTACTTCCTGGGTAACGTGTTCTGTTGCTACACGCGCACTGCCGGCCCAGTTGATTGCGGTGTTGCTGCAGCTGTTGCAACGATAGGCAGCACTCCTTGTCGTTAAAGCTCAGTGCCTCGGAGGCACCTGGACACAGCAACTTGTGAGGCCAAGCCGACGCTAGTCTGCAGAACATCATGCGAGCGTCCTAGTGGGGACCGGCGAGTGCTGCGTTCTCGGTTCTTCTCAAGGGAATCCAGCTATATATTCTTGCGGATCGTGCATCTCAAGCGCGCAAGCCACACGGCAGCATTATCGCGGGAAAAGCAAAATGATGCATCGGCCGGGAATCGAACCCGGGCCGCCCGCGTGGCAGGCGAGCATTCTACCACTGAACCACCGATGCTGGGGCCAGCGGCAACTTCACGCTGCTTCCCGAGCAGATGTCTCAAGGGAAAGTGGGACTGCCGTCAAGCGCCGTAGCATTCTGTGGAGAAGATGCTGCAGACGCTGAATCCTGCACTGCACTGCTTAAAAATGCCGCCAGAACGCGGTCCTCGCCGGCGCCGACTCTTGCCAAAGGATGCGAAATGTGCGCGGATACGCTGTCCGAATGCGTCTGGATGTGCTCCCCTAGCCTACCTCGAAATGCGCCTGCCAGGTACGATCACCTTCGGCCGCTGCCGACAGGCGGGAAGCCGACACAGCGCGGAGGCGGGGCGCTCGCTTGTGCGGTGGTGGTGTAATGGTCAGCATAGTTGCCTTCCAAGCAGTTGATCCGGGTTCGATTCCCGGCCACCGCAGCAGGCTTTTAATTTCGCGTATGAGTACTTTTGCCACGCGCTCTTAAATTATTGTTTTTCCGGCCTCCTACTCGCTGCATACCAGCCCTTAGTGTGTCTCGACTTGTCTCGACTTTGCTCGGCTGACGCGAGAGCTGACGCTCTCAAATCGGCCTATATCAAAACGACAAGCACGAGAAACGACTGAGAGAGGTAAAGAGAGGTGAGGCTAGGCGATGGACACACAGCACGCCCCCTTCATTTCACGGTGGCGTCTCCCTGACCGAATCGGGCTGCAGCTCCGAAAACTAAGGAGAAACAAAAATAGGAAGTAAAACTGCCAATAGTACCCTGTGTTCCCATGCGCTCACCCGCCCAAGTACTGACAGGGGCCAAAGTGGTTGCGCATCGGCAATCGGACATTTTCTTTCATTTTCTCTTTATCGGTTGAGAACCAGTGTATTCAAGATATTATGGCCATTGCCGAGTGAATGATGTAGCGCTTCCCGACGAGTCGGGTTCGGATCCTCTGTCAACTTCCACGCAGGGTGATGATCTTTTGGTCATCACACTCGCCAGCTGAAATCGGCGCTGCCTTTTCGTAGTAGTAAAAGAGCAGTGGCCCGTGGGGGGATCGAACCCACGACCTTCGCGTTATTAGCACGACGCTCTAACCAACTGAGCTAACGGGCCCCAGCAGATGCAGTTGCTCAGCCCTACGCTGGAAACTGGTGGCATGAAGCCGTACACCATTTCTATGGTCGTCGTGCGTCTGCTTCCCTAGTCTATATTCTGCTGACGGTCACGAAACAGTAGCTATATTGCGAGCAGGACGGGAAACGGCCGCTCGGACAGCTCAAACTTGTCACGACTCGTGTGGAAAAAATTCCGTTCCGGTACCGGGAATCGAACCCGGGCCTCCTGGGTGAAAGCCAGGTATCCTAGCCACTAGACCACACCGGATGCGGCCGTTTCGTTCGACCGTTCGTACGGTCGCTTGTCGCATTTCGTGTCGAGTGCCGCGTCGGCGCCCTTCTCTCTTTGCGAGCATCTTTGCACAGACTGACTGGCAAGGCGCGCACCTCAAACGCCGCAGAGCAATGCTTTTGGCTTCATGCTCTGCTGGGAGAAGAGGAAAAGGGAAGCTGTAAGTAGCAATAACAGGAGGTAAACATTTTCCCGCTGAAGCGTTGAAAAGTTGTGGATAACAAACAAGAACTACGTTGGCGCCCTAGCAACAGCGCCACCATCAGTCACAGAAAATTAAATGCCCCGGGTGAGGATCGAACTCACGACCTTAAGATTATGAGACTTACGCGCTGCCTACTGCGCTACCGAGGCACGGGTGCACCACTGGTCCTGGAAACTGGGTAAATACCGTACCCAATATTAGACGTAGAGACACTGTACTTCCTGGGTAACGTGTTCTGTTGCTACACGCGCACTGCCGGCCCAGTTGATTGCGGTGTTGCTGCAGCTGTTGCAACGATAGGCAGCACTCCTTGTCGTTAAAGCTCAGTGCCTCGGAGGCACCTGGACACAGCAACTTGTGAGGCCAAGCCGACGCTAGTCTGCAGAACATCATGCGAGCGTCCTAGTGGGGACCGGCGAGTGCTGCGTTCTCGGTTCTTCTCAAGGGAATCCAGCTATATATTCTTGCGGATCGTGCATCTCAAGCGCGCAAGCCACACGGCAGCATTATCGCGGGAAAAGCAAAATGATGCATCGGCCGGGAATCGAACCCGGGCCGCCCGCGTGGCAGGCGAGCATTCTACCACTGAACCACCGATGCTGGGGCCAGCGGCAACTTCACGCTGCTTCCCGAGCAGATGTCTCAAGGGAAAGTGGGACTGCCGTCAAGCGCCGTAGCATTCTGTGGAGAAGATGCTGCAGACGCTGAATCCTGCACTGCACTGCTTAAAAATGCCGCCAGAACGCGGTCCTCGCCGGCGCCGACTCTTGCCAAAGGATGCGAAATGTGCGCGGATACGCTGTCCGAATGCGTCTGGATGTGCTCCCCTAGCCTACCTCGAAATGCGCCTGCCAGGTACGATCACCTTCGGCCGCTGCCGACAGGCGGGAAGCCGACACAGCGCGGAGGCGGGGCGCTCGCTTGTGCGGTGGTGGTGTAATGGTCAGCATAGTTGCCTTCCAAGCAGTTGATCCGGGTTCGATTCCCGGCCACCGCAGCAGGCTTTTAATTTCGCGTATGAGTACTTTTGCCACGCGCTCTTAAATTATTGTTTTTCCGGCCTCCTACTCGCTGCATACCAGCCCTTAGTGTGTCTCGACTTGTCTCGACTTTGCTCGGCTGACGCGAGAGCTGACGCTCTCAAATCGGCCTATATCAAAACGACAAGCACGAGAAACGACTGAGAGAGGTAAAGAGAGGTGAGGCTAGGCGATGGACACACAGCACGCCCCCTTCATTTCACGGTGGCGTCTCCCTGACCGAATCGGGCTGCAGCTCCGAAAACTAAGGAGAAACAAAAATAGGAAGTAAAACTGCCAATAGTACCCTGTGTTCCCATGCGCTCACCCGCCCAAGTACTGACAGGGGCCAAAGTGGTTGCGCATCGGCAATCGGACATTTTCTTTCATTTTCTCTTTATCGGTTGAGAACCAGTGTATTCAAGATATTATGGCCATTGCCGAGTGAATGATGTAGCGCTTCCCGACGAGTCGGGTTCGGATCCTCTGTCAACTTCCACGCAGGGTGATGATCTTTTGGTCATCACACTCGCCAGCTGAAATCGGCGCTGCCTTTTCGTAGTAGTAAAAGAGTAGTGGCCCGTGGGGGGATCGAACCCACGACCTTCGCGTTATTAGCACGACGCTCTAACCAACTGAGCTAACGGGCCCCAGCAGATGCAGTTGCTCAGCCCTACGCTGGAAACTGGTGGCATGAAGCCGTACACCATTTCTATGGTCGTCGTGCGTCTGCTTCCCTAGTCTATATTCTGCTGACGGTCACGAAACAGTAGCTATATTGCGAGCAGGACGGGAAACGGCCGCTCGGACAGCTCAAACTTGTCACGACTCGTGTGGAAAAAATTCCGTTCCGGTACCGGGAATCGAACCCGGGCCTCCTGGGTGAAAGCCAGGTATCCTAGCCACTAGACCACACCGGATGCGGCCGTTTCGTTCGACCGTTCGTACGGTCGCTTGTCGCATTTCGTGTCGAGTGCCGCGTCGGCGCCCTTCTCTCTTTGCGAGCATCTTTGCACAGACTGACTGGCAAGGCGCGCACCTCAAACGCCGCAGAGCAATGCTTTTGGCTTCATGCTCTGCTGGGAGAAGAGGAAAAGGGAAGCTGTAAGTAGCAATAACAGGAGGTAAACATTTTCCCGCTGAAGCGTTGAAAAGTTGTGGATAACAAACAAGAACTACGTTGGCGCCCTAGCAACAGCGCCACCATCAGTCACAGAAAATTAAATGCCCCGGGTGAGGATCGAACTCACGACCTTAAGATTATGAGACTTACGCGCTGCCTACTGCGCTACCGAGGCACGGGTGCACCACTGGTCCTGGAAACTGGGTAAATACCGTACCCAATATTAGACGTAGAGACACTGTACTTCCTGGGTAACGTGTTCTGTTGCTACACGCGCACTGCCGGCCCAGTTGATTGCGGTGTTGCTGCAGCTGTTGCAACGATAGGCAGCACTCCTTGTCGTTAAAGCTCAGTGCCTCGGAGGCACCTGGACACAGCAACTTGTGAGGCCAAGCCGACGCTAGTCTGCAGAACATCATGCGAGCGTCCTAGTGGGGACCGGCGAGTGCTGCGTTCTCGGTTCTTCTCAAGGGAATCCAGCTATATATTCTTGCGGATCGTGCATCTCAAGCGCGCAAGCCACACGGCAGCATTATCGCGGGAAAAGCAAAATGATGCATCGGCCGGGAATCGAACCCGGGCCGCCCGCGTGGCAGGCGAGCATTCTACCACTGAACCACCGATGCTGGGGCCAGCGGCAACTTCACGCTGCTTCCCGAGCAGATGTCTCAAGGGAAAGTGGGACTGCCGTCAAGCGCCGTAGCATTCTGTGGAGAAGATGCTGCAGACGCTGAATCCTGCACTGCACTGCTTAAAAATGCCGCCAGAACGCGGTCCTCGCCGGCGCCGACTCTTGCCAAAGGATGCGAAATGTGCGCGGATACGCTGTCCGAATGCGTCTGGATGTGCTCCCCTAGCCTACCTCGAATTGCGCCTGCCAGGTACGATCACCTTCGGCCGCTGCCGACAGGCGGGAAGCCGACACAGCGCGGAGGCGGGGCGCTCGCTTGTGCGGTGGTGGTGTAATGGTCAGCATAGTTGCCTTCCAAGCAGTTGATCCGGGTTCGATTCCCGGCCACCGCAGCAGGCTTTTAATTTCGCGTATGAGTACTTTTGCCACGCGCTCTTAAATTATTGTTTTTCCGGCCTCCTACTCGCTGCATACCAGCCCTTAGTGTGTCTCGACTTGTCTCGACTTTGCTCGGCTGACGCGAGAGCTGACGCTCTCAAATCGGCCTATATCAAAACGACAAGCACGAGAAACGACTGAGAGAGGTAAAGAGAGGTGAGGCTAGGCGATGGACACACAGCACGCCCCCTTCATTTCACGGTGGCGTCTCCCTGACCGAATCGGGCTGCAGCTCCGAAAACTAAGGAGAAACAAAAATAGGAAGTAAAACTGCCAATAGTACCCTGTGTTCCCATGCGCTCACCCGCCCAAGTACTGACAGGGGCCAAAGTGGTTGCGCATCGGCAATCGGACATTTTCTTTCATTTTCTCTTTATCGGTTGAGAACCAGTGTATTCAAGATATTATGGCCATTGCCGAGTGAATGATGTAGCGCTTCCCGACGAGTCGGGTTCGGATCCTCTGTCAACTTCCACGCAGGGTGATGATCTTTTGGTCATCACACTCGCCAGCTGAAATCGGCGCTGCCTTTTCGTAGTAGTAAAAGAGTAGTGGCCCGTGGGGGGATCGAACCCACGACCTTCGCGTTATTAGCACGACGCTCTAACCAACTGAGCTAACGGGCCCCAGCAGATGCAGTTGCTCAGCCCTACGCTGGAAACTGGTGGCATGAAGCCGTACACCATTTCTATGGTCGTCGTGCGTCTGCTTCCCTAGTCTATATTCTGCTGACGGTCACGAAACAGTAGCTATATTGCGAGCAGGACGGGAAACGGCCGCTCGGACAGCTCAAACTTGTCACGACTCGTGTGGAAAAAATTCCGTTCCGGTACCGGGAATCGAACCCGGGCCTCCTGGGTGAAAGCCAGGTATCCTAGCCACTAGACCACACCGGATGCGGCCGTTTCGTTCGACCGTTCGTACGGTCGCTTGTCGCATTTCGTGTCGAGTGCCGCGTCGGCGCCCTTCTCTCTTTGCGAGCATCTTTGCACAGACTGACTGGCAAGGCGCGCACCTCAAACGCCGCAGAGCAATGCTTTTGGCTTCATGCTCTGCTGGGAGAAGAGGAAAAGGGAAGCTGTAAGTAGCAATAACAGGAGGTAAACATTTTCCCGCTGAAGCGTTGAAAAGTTGTGGATAACAAACAAGAACTACGTTGGCGCCCTAGCAACAGCGCCACCATCAGTCACAGAAAATTAAATGCCCCGGGTGAGGATCGAACTCACGACCTTAAGATTATGAGACTTACGCGCTGCCTACTGCGCTACCGAGGCACGGGTGCACCACTGGTCCTGGAAACTGGGTAAATACCGTACCCAATATTAGACGTAGAGACACTGTACTTCCTGGGTAACGTGTTCTGTTGCTACACGCGCACTGCCGGCCCAGTTGATTGCGGTGTTGCTGCAGCTGTTGCAACGATAGGCAGCACTCCTTGTCGTTAAAGCTCAGTGCCTCGGAGGCACCTGGACACAGCAACTTGTGAGGCCAAGCCGACGCTAGTCTGCAGAACATCATGCGAGCGTCCTAGTGGGACCGGCGAGTGCTGCGTTCTCGGTTCTTCTCAAGGGAATCCAGCTATATATTCTTGCGGATCGTGCATCTCAAGCGCGCCAAGCCACACGGCAGCATTATCGCGGGAAAAGCAAAATGATGCATCGGCCGGGAATCGAACCCGGGCCGCCCGCGTGGCAGGCGAGCATTCTACCACTGAACCACCGATGCTGGGGCCAGCGGCAACTTCACGCTGCTTCCCGAGCAGATGTCTCAAGGGAAAGTGGGACTGCCGTCAAGCGCCGTAGCATTCTGTGGAGAAGATGCTGCAGACGCTGAATCCTGCACTGCACTGCTTAAAAATGCCGCCAGACACGCGGTCCTCGCCGGCGCCGACTCTTGCCAAAGGATGCGAAATGTGCGCGGATACGCTGTCCGAATGCGTCTGGATGTGCTCCCCTAGCCTACCTCGAAAATGCGCCTGCCAGGTACGATCACCTTCGGCCGCTGCCGACAGGCGGGAAGCCGACAGCAGCGCGGAGGCGGGGCGCTCGCTTGTGCGGGTGGTGGTGTAATGGTCAGCATAGTTGCCTTCCAAGCAGTTGATCCGGGTTCGATTCCCGGCCACCGCAGCAGGCTTTTAATTTCGCGTATGAGTACTTTTGCCACGCGCTCTTAAATTATTGTTTTTCCGGCCTCCTACTCGCTGCATACCAGCCCTTAGTGTGTCTCGACTTGTCTCGACTTTGCTCGGCTGACGCGAGAGCTGACGCTCTCAAATCGGCCTATATCAAAACGACAAGCACGAGAAACGACTGAGAGAGGTAAAGAGAGGTGAGGCTAGGCGATGGACACACAGCACGCCCCCTTCATTTCACGGTGGCGTCTCCCTGACCGAATCGGGCTGCAGCTCCGAAAACTAAGGAGAAACAAAAATAGGAAGTAAAACTGCCAATAGTAACCCTGTGTTCCCATGCGCTCACCCGCCCAAGTACTGACAGGGGCCAAAGTGGGTTGCGCATCGGCAATCGGACATTTTCTTTCATTTTCTCTTTATCGGTTGAGAACCAGTGTATTCAAGATATTATGGCCATTGCGAGTGAATGATGTAGCGCTTCCCGACGAGTCGGGTTCGGATCCTCTGTCAACTTCCACGCAGGGTGATGATCTTTTGGTCATCACACTCGCCAGCTGAAATCGGCGCTGCCTTTTCGTAGTAGTAAAAGGAGGAGTAGTGGCCCGTGGGGGGATCGAACCCACGACCTTCGCGTTATTAGCACGACGCTCTAACCAACTGAGCTAACGGGCCCCAGCAGATGCAGTTGCTCAGCCCTACGCTGGAAACTGGTGGCATGAAGCCGTACACCATTTCTATGGTCGTCGTGCGTCTGCTTCCCTACGTCTATATTCTGCTGACGGTCACGAAACAGTAGCTATATTGCGAGCAGGGACGGGAAACGGCCGCTCGGACAGCTCAAACTTGTCACGACTCGTGTGGAAAAAATTCCGTTCCGGTACCGGGAATCGAACCCGGGCCCTCCTGGGTGAAAGCCAGGTATCCTAGCCACTAGACCACACCGGGATGCGGCCGTTTTCGTTCGACCGGTTCGTACGGTCGCTTGTCGCATTTCGTGTCGAGTGCCGCGTCGGCGCCCTTCTTCTCTTTGCGAGCATCTTTGCACAGACTGACTGGCAAGGCGCGCACCTCAAACGCCGCAGAGCAATGCTTTTGGCTTCATGCTCTGCTGGGAGAAGAGGAAAAGGGAAGCTGTAAGTAGCAATAACAGGAGGTAAACATTTTCCCGCTGAAGCGTTGAAAAGTTGTGGATAACAAACAAGAACTACGTTGGCGCCCTAGCAACAGCGCCACCATCAGTCACAGAAAATTAAATGCCCCGGGTGAGGATCGAACTCACGACCTTAAGATTATGAGACTTACGCGCTGCCTACCTGCGCTACCGAGGCACGGGTGCACCACTGGTCCTGGAAACTGGGTAAAATACCGTACCCAATATTAGACGTAGAGACACTGTACTTCCTGGGTAACGTGTTCTGTTGCTACACGCGCACTGCCGGCCCAGTTGATTGCGGTGTTGCTGCAGCTGTTGCAACGATAGGCAGCACTCCTTGTCGTTAAAGCTCAGTGCCTCGGAGGCACCTGGACACAGCAACTTGTGAGGCCAAGCCGACGCTAGTCTGCAGAACATCATGCGAGCGTCCTAGTGGGGGACCGGCGAGTGCTGCGTTCTCGGTTCTCGTTCTCAAGGGAATCCAGCTATATATTCTTGCGGATCGTGCATCTCAAGCGCGCAAGCCACACGGCAGCAGTTATCGCGGGAAAAGCAAAATGATGCATCGGCCGGGAATCGAACCGGGCCGCCCGCGTGGCAGGCGAGCATTCTACCACTGAACCACCGATGCTGGGGCCAGCGGCAACTTCACGCTGCTTCCCGAGCAGATGTCTCAAGGGAAAGTGGGACTGCCGTCAAGCGCCGTAGCATTCTGTGGAGAAGATGCTGCAGACGCTGAATCCTGCACTGC
>NW_025728942.1:0-136179 GCF_021461385.2 Schistocerca piceifrons
CGGAGGTGAATGCAGCTAACCACTGTAGTTAGTGTCCTGACAGCGCAGGCACGTTCATTTGCTCGTATACATGTGATGGAGACCGTGTCTCACACTGCTGTGGCGTACACCTTGGCCTAGGCTCTGCTGTGTATCGCCACTTGCATTACAGGCAGCTGCTTTCGCGGGCGCGTCCGTGGCCGTGATCGTCTAGTGGTTAGGACATTGCGTTGTGGCCGCAATAACCCAGGTTCGAATCCTGGTCACGGCAATTTTGAAAGTTTTGCCTTGCTGCCGTTGCAATGACGAGTACTCGAAATGACAGTACTCTCTTGATTTTTTCACTCGTGTTCCGCAGGCCGCAGTTTGCCCTACCACTTCATCCCCAACACGTAATGTCGCCTCCCAGAGCGCAGACGTCCGCTGCTCTCTGTAGTCGAAAAGGGCAGTTGTTTGAAGTGCGATGGATGAGCAGCCAGTCCCAGCAGAACAGGAAGCTGTGGCGTGCACTGTTTGTACAAATGCTAGGAACACTGGCGCACCAAGCAGCGCATGTAGCGTGGCCGAGCGCTTTAAGGCGCTGGTTTAAGGCACCAGACTCTCTGTAGGCGCGGTTTCGAATCCCGTAGCTGCCGGGGGCTTTGCTGTGATCGCGTTAAGCTGCCGCTTTTTCTTCAAGTGTAACCTCCTTGAGCTCACATATGTTTGATACATGGAGCATTGTGGCTCCGCCTGACAGTTACAGCTACGATACTTTAGTGGTTACGGAAAGCCCAGGTTCGAAACCTGGTCACGGTACGAAAACGTCTCTTGACGCTGTCTCCTTAACTGCGACAGCTACAGACAAGTGGCGTCGCTACCATACGGCGGGCACGGCTTTTTCTTGCTGTGGATGGCCTAAAGAGACGCTTCCAGTGGGAGAGCAGTGGAAATACATGGCACGGCGATTGCCAAGATACTTCCATTTCGAAGTGATCTTTGTAGTACAAAGGAAACGTTTTGCGGCTGCTGCTCCAACGGTAACGTGGCCGAGCGGTCTAAGGCGCTGGTTTTAGGCACCAGTCTCTTCGGAGGCGTGGGTTCGAATCCCACCGTTGCCACTTTTTACGTCTCATTTTTGTGCCGTTGCGGTGTGTTCTCGTGGGGTAGGACGCAGCTCTTGTGACGCGCGTGCTGTGTAGGTAGCGTGGCCGAGCGGTCTAAGGCGCTGGTTTCAGGCACCATTCTCTTCGGAGGCGTGGGTTCCAATCCCACAGCTGCCAAACGTGTAATGTTTCCTGTGTCGAAGGCAGGTGCACTCATTGCCCGCAAAGGAAACAGCACAACAAGGCGTGAGCGTCTGCTTGGTGAATTGTCGTAGAACAGTGCGTGGTGCAACGACAGGATTTGTAGGCACCTTTTGCTCTCATCATTGCTGGCGTCCGTCTCCACGAAATGCGTCCGGGGCACGCCGTTCTATAACGCGAGAGAGTGGATTTTTTACAGTTGTCGTCAGTTAACCGTGGGTGGCTCCTGCGTTCGCTGGAAAGAGCACTGCCGTCGTTATCCGGTGTGGTCTAGTGGCTGGGATACCTGGCTCTCACCCAGGAGGCCCGGGTTCGATTCCCGGTACCGGAATCGCGCGTTTTTGTTGCTCCTCTTATGCGACTTGTCTCGACTTTGCTCGACTGACGCTACGCTGACGCGTGCAGAAAGCTACGTTAAGTATGATTCACGGCAACACCTGACGGCGAGAGAGATGAAGCGTCTATCCACTTGTTATCCAGCCACATACCTGTAGTCAAGAGGCTTGGGGGACTGCAAGACATTGCCACGGAGGTGAATGCAGCTAACCACTGTAGTTAGTGTCCTGACAGCGCAGGCACGTTCATTTGCTCGTATACATGTGATGGAGACCGTGTCTCACACTGCTGTGGCGTACACCTTGGCCTAGGCTCTGCTGTGTATCGCCACTTGCATTACAGGCAGCTGCTTTCGCGGGCGCGTCCGTGGCCGTGATCGTCTAGTGGTTAGGACATTGCGTTGTGGCCGCAATAACCCAGGTTCGAATCCTGGTCACGGCAATTTTGAAAGTTTTGCCTTGCTGCCGTTGCAATGACGAGTACTCGAAATGACAGTACTCTCTTGATTTTTTCACTCGTGTTCCGCAGGCCGCAGTTTGCCCTACCACTTCATCCCCAACACGTAATGTCGCCTCCCAGAGCGCAGACGTCCGCTGCTCTCTGTAGTCGAAAAGGGCAGTTGTTTGAAGTGCGATGGATGAGCAGCCAGTCCCAGCAGAACAGGAAGCTGTGGCGTGCACTGTTTGTACAAATGCTAGGAACACTGGCGCACCAAGCAGCGCATGTAGCGTGGCCGAGCGCTTTAAGGCGCTGGTTTAAGGCACCAGACTCTCTGTAGGCGCGGTTTCGAATCCCGTAGCTGCCGGGGGCTTTGCTGTGATCGCGTTAAGCTGCCGCTTTTTCTTCAAGTGTAACCTCCTTGAGCTCACATATGTTTGATACATGGAGCATTGTGGCTCCGCCTGACAGTTACAGCTACGATACTTTAGTGGTTACGGAAAGCCCAGGTTCGAAACCTGGTCACGGTACGAAAACGTCTCTTGACGCTGTCTCCTTAACTGCGACAGCTACAGACAAGTGGCGTCGCTACCATACGGCGGGCACGGCTTTTTCTTGCTGTGGATGGCCTAAAGAGACGCTTCCAGTGGGAGAGCAGTGGAAATACATGGCACGGCGATTGCCAAGATACTTCCATTTCGAAGTGATCTTTGTAGTACAAAGGAAACGTTTTGCGGCTGCTGCTCCAACGGTAACGTGGCCGAGCGGTCTAAGGCGCTGGTTTTAGGCACCAGTCTCTTCGGAGGCGTGGGTTCGAATCCCACCGTTGCCACTTTTTACGTCTCATTTTTGTGCCGTTGCGGTGTGTTCTCGTGGGGTAGGACGCAGCTCTTGTGACGCGCGTGCTGTGTAGGTAGCGTGGCCGAGCGGTCTAAGGCGCTGGTTTCAGGCACCATTCTCTTCGGAGGCGTGGGTTCCAATCCCACAGCTGCCAAACGTGTAATGTTTCCTGTGTCGAAGGCAGGTGCACTCATTGCCCGCAAAGGAAACAGCACAACAAGGCGTGAGCGTCTGCTTGGTGAATTGTCGTAGAACAGTGCGTGGTGCAACGACAGGATTTGTAGGCACCTTTTGCTCTCATCATTGCTGGCGTCCGTCTCCACGAAATGCGTCCGGGGCACGCCGTTCTATAACGCGAGAGAGTGGATTTTTTACAGTTGTCGTCAGTTAACCGTGGGTGGCTCCTGCGTTCGCTGGAAAGAGCACTGCCGTCGTTATCCGGTGTGGTCTAGTGGCTAGGATACCTGGCTCTCACCCAGGAGGCCCGGGTTCGATTCCCGGTACCGGAATCGCGCGTTTTTGTTGCTCCTCTTATGCGACTTGTCTCGACTTTGCTCGACTGACGCTACGCTGACGCGTGCAGAAAGCTACGTTAAGTATGATTCACGGCAACACCTGACGGCGAGAGAGATGAAGCGTCTATCCACTTGTTATCCAGCCACATACCTGTAGTCAAGAGGCTTGGGGGACTGCAAGACATTGCCACGGAGGTGAATGCAGCTAACCACTGTAGTTAGTGTCCTGACAGCGCAGGCACGTTCATTTGCTCGTATACATGTGATGGAGACCGTGTCTCACACTGCTGTGGCGTACACCTTGGCCTAGGCTCTGCTGTGTATCGCCACTTGCATTACAGGCAGCTGCTTTCGCGGGCGCGTCCGTGGCCGTGATCGTCTAGTGGTTAGGACATTGCGTTGTGGCCGCAATAACCCAGGTTCGAATCCTGGTCACGGCAATTTTGAAAGTTTTGCCTTGCTGCCGTTGCAATGACGAGTACTCGAAATGACAGTACTCTCTTGATTTTTTCACTCGTGTTCCGCAGGCCGCAGTTTGCCCTACCACTTCATCCCCAACACGTAATGTCGCCTCCCAGAGCGCAGACGTCCGCTGCTCTCTGTAGTCGAAAAGGGCAGTTGTTTGAAGTGCGATGGATGAGCAGCCAGTCCCAGCAGAACAGGAAGCTGTGGCGTGCACTGTTTGTACAAATGCTAGGAACACTGGCGCACCAAGCAGCGCATGTAGCGTGGCCGAGCGCTTTAAGGCGCTGGTTTAAGGCACCAGACTCTCTGTAGGCGCGGTTTCGAATCCCGTAGCTGCCGGGGGCTTTGCTGTGATCGCGTTAAGCTGCCGCTTTTTCTTCAAGTGTAACCTCCTTGAGCTCACATATGTTTGATACATGGAGCATTGTGGCTCCGCCTGACAGTTACAGCTACGATACTTTAGTGGTTACGGAAAGCCCAGGTTCGAAACCTGGTCACGGTACGAAAACGTCTCTTGACGCTGTCTCCTTAACTGCGACAGCTACAGACAAGTGGCGTCGCTACCATACGGCGGGCACGGCTTTTTCTTGCTGTGGATGGCCTAAAGAGACGCTTCCAGTGGGAGAGCAGTGGAAATACATGGCACGGCGATTGCCAAGATACTTCCATTTCGAAGTGATCTTTGTAGTACAAAGGAAACGTTTTGCGGCTGCTGCTCCAACGGTAACGTGGCCGAGCGGTCTAAGGCGCTGGTTTTAGGCACCAGTCTCTTCGGAGGCGTGGGTTCGAATCCCACCGTTGCCACTTTTTACGTCTCATTTTTGTGCCGTTGCGGTGTGTTCTCGTGGGGTAGGACGCAGCTCTTGTGACGCGCGTGCTGTGTAGGTAGCGTGGCCGAGCGGTCTAAGGCGCTGGTTTCAGGCACCATTCTCTTCGGAGGCGTGGGTTCCAATCCCACAGCTGCCAAACGTGTAATGTTTCCTGTGTCGAAGGCAGGTGCACTCATTGCCCGCAAAGGAAACAGCACAACAAGGCGTGAGCGTCTGCTTGGTGAATTGTCGTAGAACAGTGCGTGGTGCAACGACAGGATTTGTAGGCACCTTTTGCTCTCATCATTGCTGGCGTCCGTCTCCACGAAATGCGTCCGGGGCACGCCGTTCTATAACGCGAGAGAGTGGATTTTTTACAGTTGTCGTCAGTTAACCGTGGGTGGCTCCTGCGTTCGCTGGAAAGAGCACTGCCGTCGTTATCCGGTGTGGTCTAGTGGCTAGGATACCTGGCTCTCACCCAGGAGGCCCGGGTTCGATTCCCGGTACCGGAATCGCGCGTTTTTGTTGCTCCTCTTATGCGACTTGTCTCGACTTTGCTCGACTGACGCTACGCTGACGCGTGCAGAAAGCTACGTTAAGTATGATTCACGGCAACACCTGACGGCGAGAGAGATGAAGCGTCTATCCACTTGTTATCCAGCCACATACCTGTAGTCAAGAGGCTTGGGGGACTGCAAGACATTGCCACGGAGGTGAATGCAGCTAACCACTGTAGTTAGTGTCCTGACAGCGCAGGCACGTTCATTTGCTCGTATACATGTGATGGAGACCGTGTCTCACACTGCTGTGGCGTACACCTTGGCCTAGGCTCTGCTGTGTATCGCCACTTGCATTACAGGCAGCTGCTTTCGCGGGCGCGTCCGTGGCCGTGATCGTCTAGTGGTTAGGACATTGCGTTGTGGCCGCAATAACCCAGGTTCGAATCCTGGTCACGGCAATTTTGAAAGTTTTGCCTTGCTGCCGTTGCAATGACGAGTACTCGAAATGACAGTACTCTCTTGATTTTTTCACTCGTGTTCCGCAGGCCGCAGTTTGCCCTACCACTTCATCCCCAACACGTAATGTCGCCTCCCAGAGCGCAGACGTCCGCTGCTCTCTGTAGTCGAAAAGGGCAGTTGTTTGAAGTGCGATGGATGAGCAGCCAGTCCCAGCAGAACAGGAAGCTGTGGCGTGCACTGTTTGTACAAATGCTAGGAACACTGGCGCACCAAGCAGCGCATGTAGCGTGGCCGAGCGCTTTAAGGCGCTGGTTTAAGGCACCAGACTCTCTGTAGGCGCGGTTTCGAATCCCGTAGCTGCCGGGGGCTTTGCTGTGATCGCGTTAAGCTGCCGCTTTTTCTTCAAGTGTAACCTCCTTGAGCTCACATATGTTTGATACATGGAGCATTGTGGCTCCGCCTGACAGTTACAGCTACGATACTTTAGTGGTTACGGAAAGCCCAGGTTCGAAACCTGGTCACGGTACGAAAACGTCTCTTGACGCTGTCTCCTTAACTGCGACAGCTACAGACAAGTGGCGTCGCTACCATACGGCGGGCACGGCTTTTTCTTGCTGTGGATGGCCTAAAGAGACGCTTCCAGTGGGAGAGCAGTGGAAATACATGGCACGGCGATTGCCAAGATACTTCCATTTCGAAGTGATCTTTGTAGTACAAAGGAAACGTTTTGCGGCTGCTGCTCCAACGGTAACGTGGCCGAGCGGTCTAAGGCGCTGGTTTTAGGCACCAGTCTCTTCGGAGGCGTGGGTTCGAATCCCACCGTTGCCACTTTTTACGTCTCATTTTTGTGCCGTTGCGGTGTGTTCTCGTGGGGTAGGACGCAGCTCTTGTGACGCGCGTGCTGTGTAGGTAGCGTGGCCGAGCGGTCTAAGGCGCTGGTTTCAGGCACCATTCTCTTCGGAGGCGTGGGTTCCAATCCCACAGCTGCCAAACGTGTAATGTTTCCTGTGTCGAAGGCAGGTGCACTCATTGCCCGCAAAGGAAACAGCACAACAAGGCGTGAGCGTCTGCTTGGTGAATTGTCGTAGAACAGTGCGTGGTGCAACGACAGGATTTGTAGGCACCTTTTGCTCTCATCATTGCTGGCGTCCGTCTCCACGAAATGCGTCCGGGGCACGCCGTTCTATAACGCGAGAGAGTGGATTTTTTACAGTTGTCGTCAGTTAACCGTGGGTGGCTCCTGCGTTCGCTGGAAAGAGCACTGCCGTCGTTATCCGGTGTGGTCTAGTGGCTAGGATACCTGGCTCTCACCCAGGAGGCCCGGGTTCGATTCCCGGTACCGGAATCGCGCGTTTTTGTTGCTCCTCTTATGCGACTTGTCTCGACTTTGCTCGACTGACGCTACGCTGACGCGTGCAGAAAGCTACGTTAAGTATGATTCACGGCAACACCTGACGGCGAGAGAGATGAAGCGTCTATCCACTTGTTATCCAGCCACATACCTGTAGTCAAGAGGCTTGGGGGACTGCAAGACATTGCCACGGAGGTGAATGCAGCTAACCACTGTAGTTAGTGTCCTGACAGCGCAGGCACGTTCATTTGCTCGTATACATGTGATGGAGACCGTGTCTCACACTGCTGTGGCGTACACCTTGGCCTAGGCTCTGCTGTGTATCGCCACTTGCATTACAGGCAGCTGCTTTCGCGGGCGCGTCCGTGGCCGTGATCGTCTAGTGGTTAGGACATTGCGTTGTGGCCGCAATAACCCAGGTTCGAATCCTGGTCACGGCAATTTTGAAAGTTTTGCCTTGCTGCCGTTGCAATGACGAGTACTCGAAATGACAGTACTCTCTTGATTTTTTCACTCGTGTTCCGCAGGCCGCAGTTTGCCCTACCACTTCATCCCCAACACGTAATGTCGCCTCCCAGAGCGCAGACGTCCGCTGCTCTCTGTAGTCGAAAAGGGCAGTTGTTTGAAGTGCGATGGATGAGCAGCCAGTCCCAGCAGAACAGGAAGCTGTGGCGTGCACTGTTTGTACAAATGCTAGGAACACTGGCGCACCAAGCAGCGCATGTAGCGTGGCCGAGCGCTTTAAGGCGCTGGTTTAAGGCACCAGACTCTCTGTAGGCGCGGTTTCGAATCCCGTAGCTGCCGGGGGCTTTGCTGTGATCGCGTTAAGCTGCCGCTTTTTCTTCAAGTGTAACCTCCTTGAGCTCACATATGTTTGATACATGGAGCATTGTGGCTCCGCCTGACAGTTACAGCTACGATACTTTAGTGGTTACGGAAAGCCCAGGTTCGAAACCTGGTCACGGTACTAAAACGTCTCTTGACGCTGTCTCCTTAACTGCGACAGCTACAGACAAGTGGCGTCGCTACCATACGGCGGGCACGGCTTTTTCTTGCTGTGGATGGCCTAAAGAGACGCTTCCAGTGGGAGAGCAGTGGAAATACATGGCACGGCGATTGCCAAGATACTTCCATTTCGAAGTGATCTTTGTAGTACAAAGGAAACGTTTTGCGGCTGCTGCTCCAACGGTAACGTGGCCGAGCGGTCTAAGGCGCTGGTTTTAGGCACCAGTCTCTTCGGAGGCGTGGGTTCGAATCCCACCGTTGCCACTTTTTACGTCTCATTTTTGTGCCGTTGCGGTGTGTTCTCGTGGGGTAGGACGCAGCTCTTGTGACGCGCGTGCTGTGTAGGTAGCGTGGCCGAGCGGTCTAAGGCGCTGGTTTCAGGCACCATTCTCTTCGGAGGCGTGGGTTCCAATCCCACAGCTGCCAAACGTGTAATGTTTCCTGTGTCGAAGGCAGGTGCACTCATTGCCCGCAAAGGAAACAGCACAACAAGGCGTGAGCGTCTGCTTGGTGAATTGTCGTAGAACAGTGCGTGGTGCAACGACAGGATTTGTAGGCACCTTTTGCTCTCATCATTGCTGGCGTCCGTCTCCACGAAATGCGTCCGGGGCACGCCGTTCTATAACGCGAGAGAGTGGATTTTTTACAGTTGTCGTCAGTTAACCGTGGGTGGCTCCTGCGTTCGCTGGAAAGAGCACTGCCGTCGTTATCCGGTGTGGTCTAGTGGCTAGGATACCTGGCTCTCACCCAGGAGGCCCGGGTTCGATTCCCGGTACCGGAATCGCGCGTTTTTGTTGCTCCTCTTATGCGACTTGTCTCGACTTTGCTCGACTGACGCTACGCTGACGCGTGCAGAAAGCTACGTTAAGTATGATTCACGGCAACACCTGACGGCGAGAGAGATGAAGCGTCTATCCACTTGTTATCCAGCCACATACCTGTAGTCAAGAGGCTTGGGGGACTGCAAGACATTGCCACGGAGGTGAATGCAGCTAACCACTGTAGTTAGTGTCCTGACAGCGCAGGCACGTTCATTTGCTCGTATACATGTGATGGAGACCGTGTCTCACACTGCTGTGGCGTACACCTTGGCCTAGGCTCTGCTGTGTATCGCCACTTGCATTACAGGCAGCTGCTTTCGCGGGCGCGTCCGTGGCCGTGATCGTCTAGTGGTTAGGACATTGCGTTGTGGCCGCAATAACCCAGGTTCGAATCCTGGTCACGGCAATTTTGAAAGTTTTGCCTTGCTGCCGTTGCAATGACGAGTACTCGAAATGACAGTACTCTCTTGATTTTTTCACTCGTGTTCCGCAGGCCGCAGTTTGCCCTACCACTTCATCCCCAACACGTAATGTCGCCTCCCAGAGCGCAGACGTCCGCTGCTCTCTGTAGTCGAAAAGGGCAGTTGTTTGAAGTGCGATGGATGAGCAGCCAGTCCCAGCAGAACAGGAAGCTGTGGCGTGCACTGTTTGTACAAATGCTAGGAACACTGGCGCACCAAGCAGCGCATGTAGCGTGGCCGAGCGCTTTAAGGCGCTGGTTTAAGGCACCAGACTCTCTGTAGGCGCGGTTTCGAATCCCGTAGCTGCCGGGGGCTTTGCTGTGATCGCGTTAAGCTGCCGCTTTTTCTTCAAGTGTAACCTCCTTGAGCTCACATATGTTTGATACATGGAGCATTGTGGCTCCGCCTGACAGTTACAGCTACGATACTTTAGTGGTTACGGAAAGCCCAGGTTCGAAACCTGGTCACGGTACGAAAACGTCTCTTGACGCTGTCTCCTTAACTGCGACAGCTACAGACAAGTGGCGTCGCTACCATACGGCGGGCACGGCTTTTTCTTGCTGTGGATGGCCTAAAGAGACGCTTCCAGTGGGAGAGCAGTGGAAATACATGGCACGGCGATTGCCAAGATACTTCCATTTCGAAGTGATCTTTGTAGTACAAAGGAAACGTTTTGCGGCTGCTGCTCCAACGGTAACGTGGCCGAGCGGTCTAAGGCGCTGGTTTTAGGCACCAGTCTCTTCGGAGGCGTGGGTTCGAATCCCACCGTTGCCACTTTTTACGTCTCATTTTTGTGCCGTTGCGGTGTGTTCTCGTGGGGTAGGACGCAGCTCTTGTGACGCGCGTGCTGTGTAGGTAGCGTGGCCGAGCGGTCTAAGGCGCTGGTTTCAGGCACCATTCTCTTCGGAGGCGTGGGTTCCAATCCCACAGCTGCCAAACGTGTAATGTTTCCTGTGTCGAAGGCAGGTGCACTCATTGCCCGCAAAGGAAACAGCACAACAAGGCGTGAGCGTCTGCTTGGTGAATTGTCGTAGAACAGTGCGTGGTGCAACGACAGGATTTGTAGGCACCTTTTGCTCTCATCATTGCTGGCGTCCGTCTCCACGAAATGCGTCCGGGGCACGCCGTTCTATAACGCGAGAGAGTGGATTTTTTACAGTTGTCGTCAGTTAACCGTGGGTGGCTCCTGCGTTCGCTGGAAAGAGCACTGCCGTCGTTATCCGGTGTGGTCTAGTGGCTAGGATACCTGGCTCTCACCCAGGAGGCCCGGGTTCGATTCCCGGTACCGGAATCGCGCGTTTTTGTTGCTCCTCTTATGCGACTTGTCTCGACTTTGCTCGACTGACGCTACGCTGACGCGTGCAGAAAGCTACGTTAAGTATGATTCACGGCAACACCTGACGGCGAGAGAGATGAAGCGTCTATCCACTTGTTATCCAGCCACATACCTGTAGTCAAGAGGCTTGGGGGACTGCAAGACATTGCCACGGAGGTGAATGCAGCTAACCACTGTAGTTAGTGTCCTGACAGCGCAGGCACGTTCATTTGCTCGTATACATGTGATGGAGACCGTGTCTCACACTGCTGTGGCGTACACCTTGGCCTAGGCTCTGCTGTGTATCGCCACTTGCATTACAGGCAGCTGCTTTCGCGGGCGCGTCCGTGGCCGTGATCGTCTAGTGGTTAGGACATTGCGTTGTGGCCGCAATAACCCAGGTTCGAATCCTGGTCACGGCAATTTTGAAAGTTTTGCCTTGCTGCCGTTGCAATGACGAGTACTCGAAATGACAGTACTCTCTTGATTTTTTCACTCGTGTTCCGCAGGCCGCAGTTTGCCCTACCACTTCATCCCCAACACGTAATGTCGCCTCCCAGAGCGCAGACGTCCGCTGCTCTCTGTAGTCGAAAAGGGCAGTTGTTTGAAGTGCGATGGATGAGCAGCCAGTCCCAGCAGAACAGGAAGCTGTGGCGTGCACTGTTTGTACAAATGCTAGGAACACTGGCGCACCAAGCAGCGCATGTAGCGTGGCCGAGCGCTTTAAGGCGCTGGTTTAAGGCACCAGACTCTCTGTAGGCGCGGTTTCGAATCCCGTAGCTGCCGGGGGCTTTGCTGTGATCGCGTTAAGCTGCCGCTTTTTCTTCAAGTGTAACCTCCTTGAGCTCACATATGTTTGATACATGGAGCATTGTGGCTCCGCCTGACAGTTACAGCTACGATACTTTAGTGGTTACGGAAAGCCCAGGTTCGAAACCTGGTCACGGTACGAAAACGTCTCTTGACGCTGTCTCCTTAACTGCGACAGCTACAGACAAGTGGCGTCGCTACCATACGGCGGGCACGGCTTTTTCTTGCTGTGGATGGCCTAAAGAGACGCTTCCAGTGGGAGAGCAGTGGAAATACATGGCACGGCGATTGCCAAGATACTTCCATTTCGAAGTGATCTTTGTAGTACAAAGGAAACGTTTTGCGGCTGCTGCTCCAACGGTAACGTGGCCGAGCGGTCTAAGGCGCTGGTTTTAGGCACCAGTCTCTTCGGAGGCGTGGGTTCGAATCCCACCGTTGCCACTTTTTACGTCTCATTTTTGTGCCGTTGCGGTGTGTTCTCGTGGGGTAGGACGCAGCTCTTGTGACGCGCGTGCTGTGTAGGTAGCGTGGCCGAGCGGTCTAAGGCGCTGGTTTCAGGCACCATTCTCTTCGGAGGCGTGGGTTCCAATCCCACAGCTGCCAAACGTGTAATGTTTCCTGTGTCGAAGGCAGGTGCACTCATTGCCCGCAAAGGAAACAGCACAACAAGGCGTGAGCGTCTGCTTGGTGAATTGTCGTAGAACAGTGCGTGGTGCAACGACAGGATTTGTAGGCACCTTTTGCTCTCATCATTGCTGGCGTCCGTCTCCACGAAATGCGTCCGGGGCACGCCGTTCTATAACGCGAGAGAGTGGATTTTTTACAGTTGTCGTCAGTTAACCGTGGGTGGCTCCTGCGTTCGCTGGAAAGAGCACTGCCGTCGTTATCCGGTGTGGTCTAGTGGCTAGGATACCTGGCTCTCACCCAGGAGGCCCGGGTTCGATTCCCGGTACCGGAATCGCGCGTTTTTGTTGCTCCTCTTATGCGACTTGTCTCGACTTTGCTCGACTGACGCTACGCTGACGCGTGCAGAAAGCTACGTTAAGTATGATTCACGGCAACACCTGACGGCGAGAGAGATGAAGCGTCTATCCACTTGTTATCCAGCCACATACCTGTAGTCAAGAGGCTTGGGGGACTGCAAGACATTGCCACGGAGGTGAATGCAGCTAACCACTGTAGTTAGTGTCCTGACAGCGCAGGCACGTTCATTTGCTCGTATACATGTGATGGAGACCGTGTCTCACACTGCTGTGGCGTACACCTTGGCCTAGGCTCTGCTGTGTATCGCCACTTGCATTACAGGCAGCTGCTTTCGCGGGCGCGTCCGTGGCCGTGATCGTCTAGTGGTTAGGACATTGCGTTGTGGCCGCAATAACCCAGGTTCGAATCCTGGTCACGGCAATTTTGAAAGTTTTGCCTTGCTGCCGTTGCAATGACGAGTACTCGAAATGACAGTACTCTCTTGATTTTTTCACTCGTGTTCCGCAGGCCGCAGTTTGCCCTACCACTTCATCCCCAACACGTAATGTCGCCTCCCAGAGCGCAGACGTCCGCTGCTCTCTGTAGTCGAAAAGGGCAGTTGTTTGAAGTGCGATGGATGAGCAGCCAGTCCCAGCAGAACAGGAAGCTGTGGCGTGCACTGTTTGTACAAATGCTAGGAACACTGGCGCACCAAGCAGCGCATGTAGCGTGGCCGAGCGCTTTAAGGCGCTGGTTTAAGGCACCAGACTCTCTGTAGGCGCGGTTTCGAATCCCGTAGCTGCCGGGGGCTTTGCTGTGATCGCGTTAAGCTGCCGCTTTTTCTTCAAGTGTAACCTCCTTGAGCTCACATATGTTTGATACATGGAGCATTGTGGCTCCGCCTGACAGTTACAGCTACGATACTTTAGTGGTTACGGAAAGCCCAGGTTCGAAACCTGGTCACGGTACGAAAACGTCTCTTGACGCTTTCTCCTTAACTGCGACAGCTACAGACAAGTGGCGTCGCTACCATACGGCGGGCACGGCTTTTTCTTGCTGTGGATGGCCTAAAGAGACGCTTCCAGTGGGAGAGCAGTGGAAATACATGGCACGGCGATTGCCAAGATACTTCCATTTCGAAGTGATCTTTGTAGTACAAAGGAAACGTTTTGCGGCTGCTGCTCCAACGGTAACGTGGCCGAGCGGTCTAAGGCGCTGGTTTTAGGCACCAGTCTCTTCGGAGGCGTGGGTTCGAATCCCACCGTTGCCACTTTTTACGTCTCATTTTTGTGCCGTTGCGGTGTGTTCTCGTGGGGTAGGACGCAGCTCTTGTGACGCGCGTGCTGTGTAGGTAGCGTGGCCGAGCGGTCTAAGGCGCTGGTTTCAGGCACCATTCTCTTCGGAGGCGTGGGTTCCAATCCCACAGCTGCCAAACGTGTAATGTTTCCTGTGTCGAAGGCAGGTGCACTCATTGCCCGCAAAGGAAACAGCACAACAAGGCGTGAGCGTCTGCTTGGTGAATTGTCGTAGAACAGTGCGTGGTGCAACGACAGGATTTGTAGGCACCTTTTGCTCTCATCATTGCTGGCGTCCGTCTCCACGAAATGCGTCCGGGGCACGCCGTTCTATAACGCGAGAGAGTGGATTTTTTACAGTTGTCGTCAGTTAACCGTGGGTGGCTCCTGCGTTCGCTGGAAAGAGCACTGCCGTCGTTATCCGGTGTGGTCTAGTGGCTAGGATACCTGGCTCTCACCCAGGAGGCCCGGGTTCGATTCCCGGTACCGGAATCGCGCGTTTTTGTTGCTCCTCTTATGCGACTTGTCTCGACTTTGCTCGACTGACGCTACGCTGACGCGTGCAGAAAGCTACGTTAAGTATGATTCACGGCAACACCTGACGGCGAGAGAGATGAAGCGTCTATCCACTTGTTATCCAGCCACATACCTGTAGTCAAGAGGCTTGGGGGACTGCAAGACATTGCCACGGAGGTGAATGCAGCTAACCACTGTAGTTAGTGTCCTGACAGCGCAGGCACGTTCATTTGCTCGTATACATGTGATGGAGACCGTGTCTCACACTGCTGTGGCGTACACCTTGGCCTAGGCTCTGCTGTGTATCGCCACTTGCATTACAGGCAGCTGCTTTCGCGGGCGCGTCCGTGGCCGTGATCGTCTAGTGGTTAGGACATTGCGTTGTGGCCGCAATAACCCAGGTTCGAATCCTGGTCACGGCAATTTTGAAAGTTTTGCCTTGCTGCCGTTGCAATGACGAGTACTCGAAATGACAGTACTCTCTTGATTTTTTCACTCGTGTTCCGCAGGCCGCAGTTTGCCCTACCACTTCATCCCCAACACGTAATGTCGCCTCCCAGAGCGCAGACGTCCGCTGCTCTCTGTAGTCGAAAAGGGCAGTTGTTTGAAGTGCGATGGATGAGCAGCCAGTCCCAGCAGAACAGGAAGCTGTGGCGTGCACTGTTTGTACAAATGCTAGGAACACTGGCGCACCAAGCAGCGCATGTAGCGTGGCCGAGCGCTTTAAGGCGCTGGTTTAAGGCACCAGACTCTCTGTAGGCGCGGTTTCGAATCCCGTAGCTGCCGGGGGCTTTGCTGTGATCGCGTTAAGCTGCCGCTTTTTCTTCAAGTGTAACCTCCTTGAGCTCACATATGTTTGATACATGGAGCATTGTGGCTCCGCCTGACAGTTACAGCTACGATACTTTAGTGGTTACGGAAAGCCCAGGTTCGAAACCTGGTCACGGTACGAAAACGTCTCTTGACGCTTTCTCCTTAACTGCGACAGCTACAGACAAGTGGCGTCGCTACCATACGGCGGGCACGGCTTTTTCTTGCTGTGGATGGCCTAAAGAGACGCTTCCAGTGGGAGAGCAGTGGAAATACATGGCACGGCGATTGCCAAGATACTTCCATTTCGAAGTGATCTTTGTAGTACAAAGGAAACGTTTTGCGGCTGCTGCTCCAACGGTAACGTGGCCGAGCGGTCTAAGGCGCTGGTTTTAGGCACCAGTCTCTTCGGAGGCGTGGGTTCGAATCCCACCGTTGCCACTTTTTACGTCTCATTTTTGTGCCGTTGCGGTGTGTTCTCGTGGGGTAGGACGCAGCTCTTGTGACGCGCGTGCTGTGTAGGTAGCGTGGCCGAGCGGTCTAAGGCGCTGGTTTCAGGCACCATTCTCTTCGGAGGCGTGGGTTCCAATCCCACAGCTGCCAAACGTGTAATGTTTCCTGTGTCGAAGGCAGGTGCACTCATTGCCCGCAAAGGAAACAGCACAACAAGGCGTGAGCGTCTGCTTGGTGAATTGTCGTAGAACAGTGCGTGGTGCAACGACAGGATTTGTAGGCACCTTTTGCTCTCATCATTGCTGGCGTCCGTCTCCACGAAATGCGTCCGGGGCACGCCGTTCTATAACGCGAGAGAGTGGATTTTTTACAGTTGTCGTCAGTTAACCGTGGGTGGCTCCTGCGTTCGCTGGAAAGAGCACTGCCGTCGTTATCCGGTGTGGTCTAGTGGCTAGGATACCTGGCTCTCACCCAGGAGGCCCGGGTTCGATTCCCGGTACCGGAATCGCGCGTTTTTGTTGCTCCTCTTATGCGACTTGTCTCGACTTTGCTCGACTGACGCTACGCTGACGCGTGCAGAAAGCTACGTTAAGTATGATTCACGGCAACACCTGACGGCGAGAGAGATGAAGCGTCTATCCACTTGTTATCCAGCCACATACCTGTAGTCAAGAGGCTTGGGGGACTGCAAGACATTGCCACGGAGGTGAATGCAGCTAACCACTGTAGTTAGTGTCCTGACAGCGCAGGCACGTTCATTTGCTCGTATACATGTGATGGAGACCGTGTCTCACACTGCTGTGGCGTACACCTTGGCCTAGGCTCTGCTGTGTATCGCCACTTGCATTACAGGCAGCTGCTTTCGCGGGCGCGTCCGTGGCCGTGATCGTCTAGTGGTTAGGACATTGCGTTGTGGCCGCAATAACCCAGGTTCGAATCCTGGTCACGGCAATTTTGAAAGTTTTGCCTTGCTGCCGTTGCAATGACGAGTACTCGAAATGACAGTACTCTCTTGATTTTTTCACTCGTGTTCCGCAGGCCGCAGTTTGCCCTACCACTTCATCCCCAACACGTAATGTCGCCTCCCAGAGCGCAGACGTCCGCTGCTCTCTGTAGTCGAAAAGGGCAGTTGTTTGAAGTGCGATGGATGAGCAGCCAGTCCCAGCAGAACAGGAAGCTGTGGCGTGCACTGTTTGTACAAATGCTAGGAACACTGGCGCACCAAGCAGCGCATGTAGCGTGGCCGAGCGCTTTAAGGCGCTGGTTTAAGGCACCAGACTCTCTGTAGGCGCGGTTTCGAATCCCGTAGCTGCCGGGGGCTTTGCTGTGATCGCGTTAAGCTGCCGCTTTTTCTTCAAGTGTAACCTCCTTGAGCTCACATATGTTTGATACATGGAGCATTGTGGCTCCGCCTGACAGTTACAGCTACGATACTTTAGTGGTTACGGAAAGCCCAGGTTCGAAACCTGGTCACGGTACGAAAACGTCTCTTGACGCTTTCTCCTTAACTGCGACAGCTACAGACAAGTGGCGTCGCTACCATACGGCGGGCACGGCTTTTTCTTGCTGTGGATGGCCTAAAGAGACGCTTCCAGTGGGAGAGCAGTGGAAATACATGGCACGGCGATTGCCAAGATACTTCCATTTCGAAGTGATCTTTGTAGTACAAAGGAAACGTTTTGCGGCTGCTGCTCCAACGGTAACGTGGCCGAGCGGTCTAAGGCGCTGGTTTTAGGCACCAGTCTCTTCGGAGGCGTGGGTTCGAATCCCACCGTTGCCACTTTTTACGTCTCATTTTTGTGCCGTTGCGGTGTGTTCTCGTGGGGTAGGACGCAGCTCTTGTGACGCGCGTGCTGTGTAGGTAGCGTGGCCGAGCGGTCTAAGGCGCTGGTTTCAGGCACCATTCTCTTCGGAGGCGTGGGTTCCAATCCCACAGCTGCCAAACGTGTAATGTTTCCTGTGTCGAAGGCAGGTGCACTCATTGCCCGCAAAGGAAACAGCACAACAAGGCGTGAGCGTCTGCTTGGTGAATTGTCGTAGAACAGTGCGTGGTGCAACGACAGGATTTGTAGGCACCTTTTGCTCTCATCATTGCTGGCGTCCGTCTCCACGAAATGCGTCCGGGGCACGCCGTTCTATAACGCGAGAGAGTGGATTTTTTACAGTTGTCGTCAGTTAACCGTGGGTGGCTCCTGCGTTCGCTGGAAAGAGCACTGCCGTCGTTATCCGGTGTGGTCTAGTGGCTAGGATACCTGGCTCTCACCCAGGAGGCCCGGGTTCGATTCCCGGTACCGGAATCGCGCGTTTTTGTTGCTCCTCTTATGCGACTTGTCTCGACTTTGCTCGACTGACGCTACGCTGACGCGTGCAGAAAGCTACGTTAAGTATGATTCACGGCAACACCTGACGGCGAGAGAGATGAAGCGTCTATCCACTTGTTATCCAGCCACATACCTGTAGTCAAGAGGCTTGGGGGACTGCAAGACATTGCCACGGAGGTGAATGCAGCTAACCACTGTAGTTAGTGTCCTGACAGCGCAGGCACGTTCATTTGCTCGTATACATGTGATGGAGACCGTGTCTCACACTGCTGTGGCGTACACCTTGGCCTAGGCTCTGCTGTGTATCGCCACTTGCATTACAGGCAGCTGCTTTCGCGGGCGCGTCCGTGGCCGTGATCGTCTAGTGGTTAGGACATTGCGTTGTGGCCGCAATAACCCAGGTTCGAATCCTGGTCACGGCAATTTTGAAAGTTTTGCCTTGCTGCCGTTGCAATGACGAGTACTCGAAATGACAGTACTCTCTTGATTTTTTCACTCGTGTTCCGCAGGCCGCAGTTTGCCCTACCACTTCATCCCCAACACGTAATGTCGCCTCCCAGAGCGCAGACGTCCGCTGCTCTCTGTAGTCGAAAAGGGCAGTTGTTTGAAGTGCGATGGATGAGCAGCCAGTCCCAGCAGAACAGGAAGCTGTGGCGTGCACTGTTTGTACAAATGCTAGGAACACTGGCGCACCAAGCAGCGCATGTAGCGTGGCCGAGCGCTTTAAGGCGCTGGTTTAAGGCACCAGACTCTCTGTAGGCGCGGTTTCGAATCCCGTAGCTGCCGGGGGCTTTGCTGTGATCGCGTTAAGCTGCCGCTTTTTCTTCAAGTGTAACCTCCTTGAGCTCACATATGTTTGATACATGGAGCATTGTGGCTCCGCCTGACAGTTACAGCTACGATACTTTAGTGGTTACGGAAAGCCCAGGTTCGAAACCTGGTCACGGTACGAAAACGTCTCTTGACGCTTTCTCCTTAACTGCGACAGCTACAGACAAGTGGCGTCGCTACCATACGGCGGGCACGGCTTTTTCTTGCTGTGGATGGCCTAAAGAGACGCTTCCAGTGGGAGAGCAGTGGAAATACATGGCACGGCGATTGCCAAGATACTTCCATTTCGAAGTGATCTTTGTAGTACAAAGGAAACGTTTTGCGGCTGCTGCTCCAACGGTAACGTGGCCGAGCGGTCTAAGGCGCTGGTTTTAGGCACCAGTCTCTTCGGAGGCGTGGGTTCGAATCCCACCGTTGCCACTTTTTACGTCTCATTTTTGTGCCGTTGCGGTGTGTTCTCGTGGGGTAGGACGCAGCTCTTGTGACGCGCGTGCTGTGTAGGTAGCGTGGCCGAGCGGTCTAAGGCGCTGGTTTCAGGCACCATTCTCTTCGGAGGCGTGGGTTCCAATCCCACAGCTGCCAAACGTGTAATGTTTCCTGTGTCGAAGGCAGGTGCACTCATTGCCCGCAAAGGAAACAGCACAACAAGGCGTGAGCGTCTGCTTGGTGAATTGTCGTAGAACAGTGCGTGGTGCAACGACAGGATTTGTAGGCACCTTTTGCTCTCATCATTGCTGGCGTCCGTCTCCACGAAATGCGTCCGGGGCACGCCGTTCTATAACGCGAGAGAGTGGATTTTTTACAGTTGTCGTCAGTTAACCGTGGGTGGCTCCTGCGTTCGCTGGAAAGAGCACTGCCGTCGTTATCCGGTGTGGTCTAGTGGCTAGGATACCTGGCTCTCACCCAGGAGGCCCGGGTTCGATTCCCGGTACCGGAATCGCGCGTTTTTGTTGCTCCTCTTATGCGACTTGTCTCGACTTTGCTCGACTGACGCTACGCTGACGCGTGCAGAAAGCTACGTTAAGTATGATTCACGGCAACACCTGACGGCGAGAGAGATGAAGCGTCTATCCACTTGTTATCCAGCCACATACCTGTAGTCAAGAGGCTTGGGGGACTGCAAGACATTGCCACGGAGGTGAATGCAGCTAACCACTGTAGTTAGTGTCCTGACAGCGCAGGCACGTTCATTTGCTCGTATACATGTGATGGAGACCGTGTCTCACACTGCTGTGGCGTACACCTTGGCCTAGGCTCTGCTGTGTATCGCCACTTGCATTACAGGCAGCTGCTTTCGCGGGCGCGTCCGTGGCCGTGATCGTCTAGTGGTTAGGACATTGCGTTGTGGCCGCAATAACCCAGGTTCGAATCCTGGTCACGGCAATTTTGAAAGTTTTGCCTTGCTGCCGTTGCAATGACGAGTACTCGAAATGACAGTACTCTCTTGATTTTTTCACTCGTGTTCCGCAGGCCGCAGTTTGCCCTACCACTTCATCCCCAACACGTAATGTCGCCTCCCAGAGCGCAGACGTCCGCTGCTCTCTGTAGTCGAAAAGGGCAGTTGTTTGAAGTGCGATGGATGAGCAGCCAGTCCCAGCAGAACAGGAAGCTGTGGCGTGCACTGTTTGTACAAATGCTAGGAACACTGGCGCACCAAGCAGCGCATGTAGCGTGGCCGAGCGCTTTAAGGCGCTGGTTTAAGGCACCAGACTCTCTGTAGGCGCGGTTTCGAATCCCGTAGCTGCCGGGGGCTTTGCTGTGATCGCGTTAAGCTGCCGCTTTTTCTTCAAGTGTAACCTCCTTGAGCTCACATATGTTTGATACATGGAGCATTGTGGCTCCGCCTGACAGTTACAGCTACGATACTTTAGTGGTTACGGAAAGCCCAGGTTCGAAACCTGGTCACGGTACGAAAACGTCTCTTGACGCTGTCTCCTTAACTGCGACAGCTACAGACAAGTGGCGTCGCTACCATACGGCGGGCACGGCTTTTTCTTGCTGTGGATGGCCTAAAGAGACGCTTCCAGTGGGAGAGCAGTGGAAATACATGGCACGGCGATTGCCAAGATACTTCCATTTCGAAGTGATCTTTGTAGTACAAAGGAAACGTTTTGCGGCTGCTGCTCCAACGGTAACGTGGCCGAGCGGTCTAAGGCGCTGGTTTTAGGCACCAGTCTCTTCGGAGGCGTGGGTTCGAATCCCACCGTTGCCACTTTTTACGTCTCATTTTTGTGCCGTTGCGGTGTGTTCTCGTGGGGTAGGACGCAGCTCTTGTGACGCGCGTGCTGTGTAGGTAGCGTGGCCGAGCGGTCTAAGGCGCTGGTTTCAGGCACCATTCTCTTCGGAGGCGTGGGTTCCAATCCCACAGCTGCCAAACGTGTAATGTTTCCTGTGTCGAAGGCAGGTGCACTCATTGCCCGCAAAGGAAACAGCACAACAAGGCGTGAGCGTCTGCTTGGTGAATTGTCGTAGAACAGTGCGTGGTGCAACGACAGGATTTGTAGGCACCTTTTGCTCTCATCATTGCTGGCGTCCGTCTCCACGAAATGCGTCCGGGGCACGCCGTTCTATAACGCGAGAGAGTGGATTTTTTACAGTTGTCGTCAGTTAACCGTGGGTGGCTCCTGCGTTCGCTGGAAAGAGCACTGCCGTCGTTATCCGGTGTGGTCTAGTGGCTGGGATACCTGGCTCTCACCCAGGAGGCCCGGGTTCGATTCCCGGTACCGGAATCGCGCGTTTTTGTTGCTCCTCTTATGCGACTTGTCTCGACTTTGCTCGACTGACGCTACGCTGACGCGTGCAGAAAGCTACGTTAAGTATGATTCACGGCAACACCTGACGGCGAGAGAGATGAAGCGTCTATCCACTTGTTATCCAGCCACATACCTGTAGTCAAGAGGCTTGGGGGACTGCAAGACATTGCCACGGAGGTGAATGCAGCTAACCACTGTAGTTAGTGTCCTGACAGCGCAGGCACGTTCATTTGCTCGTATACATGTGATGGAGACCGTGTCTCACACTGCTGTGGCGTACACCTTGGCCTAGGCTCTGCTGTGTATCGCCACTTGCATTACAGGCAGCTGCTTTCGCGGGCGCGTCCGTGGCCGTGATCGTCTAGTGGTTAGGACATTGCGTTGTGGCCGCAATAACCCAGGTTCGAATCCTGGTCACGGCAATTTTGAAAGTTTTGCCTTGCTGCCGTTGCAATGACGAGTACTCGAAATGACAGTACTCTCTTGATTTTTTCACTCGTGTTCCGCAGGCCGCAGTTTGCCCTACCACTTCATCCCCAACACGTAATGTCGCCTCCCAGAGCGCAGACGTCCGCTGCTCTCTGTAGTCGAAAAGGGCAGTTGTTTGAAGTGCGATGGATGAGCAGCCAGTCCCAGCAGAACAGGAAGCTGTGGCGTGCACTGTTTGTACAAATGCTAGGAACACTGGCGCACCAAGCAGCGCATGTAGCGTGGCCGAGCGCTTTAAGGCGCTGGTTTAAGGCACCAGACTCTCTGTAGGCGCGGTTTCGAATCCCGTAGCTGCCGGGGGCTTTGCTGTGATCGCGTTAAGCTGCCGCTTTTTCTTCAAGTGTAACCTCCTTGAGCTCACATATGTTTGATACATGGAGCATTGTGGCTCCGCCTGACAGTTACAGCTACGATACTTTAGTGGTTACGGAAAGCCCAGGTTCGAAACCTGGTCACGGTACGAAAACGTCTCTTGACGCTGTCTCCTTAACTGCGACAGCTACAGACAAGTGGCGTCGCTACCATACGGCGGGCACGGCTTTTTCTTGCTGTGGATGGCCTAAAGAGACGCTTCCAGTGGGAGAGCAGTGGAAATACATGGCACGGCGATTGCCAAGATACTTCCATTTCGAAGTGATCTTTGTAGTACAAAGGAAACGTTTTGCGGCTGCTGCTCCAACGGTAACGTGGCCGAGCGGTCTAAGGCGCTGGTTTTAGGCACCAGTCTCTTCGGAGGCGTGGGTTCGAATCCCACCGTTGCCACTTTTTACGTCTCATTTTTGTGCCGTTGCGGTGTGTTCTCGTGGGGTAGGACGCAGCTCTTGTGACGCGCGTGCTGTGTAGGTAGCGTGGCCGAGCGGTCTAAGGCGCTGGTTTCAGGCACCATTCTCTTCGGAGGCGTGGGTTCCAATCCCACAGCTGCCAAACGTGTAATGTTTCCTGTGTCGAAGGCAGGTGCACTCATTGCCCGCAAAGGAAACAGCACAACAAGGCGTGAGCGTCTGCTTGGTGAATTGTCGTAGAACAGTGCGTGGTGCAACGACAGGATTTGTAGGCACCTTTTGCTCTCATCATTGCTGGCGTCCGTCTCCACGAAATGCGTCCGGGGCACGCCGTTCTATAACGCGAGAGAGTGGATTTTTTACAGTTGTCGTCAGTTAACCGTGGGTGGCTCCTGCGTTCGCTGGAAAGAGCACTGCCGTCGTTATCCGGTGTGGTCTAGTGGCTAGGATACCTGGCTCTCACCCAGGAGGCCCGGGTTCGATTCCCGGTACCGGAATCGCGCGTTTTTGTTGCTCCTCTTATGCGACTTGTCTCGACTTTGCTCGACTGACGCTACGCTGACGCGTGCAGAAAGCTACGTTAAGTATGATTCACGGCAACACCTGACGGCGAGAGAGATGAAGCGTCTATCCACTTGTTATCCAGCCACATACCTGTAGTCAAGAGGCTTGGGGGACTGCAAGACATTGCCACGGAGGTGAATGCAGCTAACCACTGTAGTTAGTGTCCTGACAGCGCAGGCACGTTCATTTGCTCGTATACATGTGATGGAGACCGTGTCTCACACTGCTGTGGCGTACACCTTGGCCTAGGCTCTGCTGTGTATCGCCACTTGCATTACAGGCAGCTGCTTTCGCGGGCGCGTCCGTGGCCGTGATCGTCTAGTGGTTAGGACATTGCGTTGTGGCCGCAATAACCCAGGTTCGAATCCTGGTCACGGCAATTTTGAAAGTTTTGCCTTGCTGCCGTTGCAATGACGAGTACTCGAAATGACAGTACTCTCTTGATTTTTTCACTCGTGTTCCGCAGGCCGCAGTTTGCCCTACCACTTCATCCCCAACACGTAATGTCGCCTCCCAGAGCGCAGACGTCCGCTGCTCTCTGTAGTCGAAAAGGGCAGTTGTTTGAAGTGCGATGGATGAGCAGCCAGTCCCAGCAGAACAGGAAGCTGTGGCGTGCACTGTTTGTACAAATGCTAGGAACACTGGCGCACCAAGCAGCGCATGTAGCGTGGCCGAGCGCTTTAAGGCGCTGGTTTAAGGCACCAGACTCTCTGTAGGCGCGGTTTCGAATCCCGTAGCTGCCGGGGGCTTTGCTGTGATCGCGTTAAGCTGCCGCTTTTTCTTCAAGTGTAACCTCCTTGAGCTCACATATGTTTGATACATGGAGCATTGTGGCTCCGCCTGACAGTTACAGCTACGATACTTTAGTGGTTACGGAAAGCCCAGGTTCGAAACCTGGTCACGGTACGAAAACGTCTCTTGACGCTGTCTCCTTAACTGCGACAGCTACAGACAAGTGGCGTCGCTACCATACGGCGGGCACGGCTTTTTCTTGCTGTGGATGGCCTAAAGAGACGCTTCCAGTGGGAGAGCAGTGGAAATACATGGCACGGCGATTGCCAAGATACTTCCATTTCGAAGTGATCTTTGTAGTACAAAGGAAACGTTTTGCGGCTGCTGCTCCAACGGTAACGTGGCCGAGCGGTCTAAGGCGCTGGTTTTAGGCACCAGTCTCTTCGGAGGCGTGGGTTCGAATCCCACCGTTGCCACTTTTTACGTCTCATTTTTGTGCCGTTGCGGTGTGTTCTCGTGGGGTAGGACGCAGCTCTTGTGACGCGCGTGCTGTGTAGGTAGCGTGGCCGAGCGGTCTAAGGCGCTGGTTTCAGGCACCATTCTCTTCGGAGGCGTGGGTTCCAATCCCACAGCTGCCAAACGTGTAATGTTTCCTGTGTCGAAGGCAGGTGCACTCATTGCCCGCAAAGGAAACAGCACAACAAGGCGTGAGCGTCTGCTTGGTGAATTGTCGTAGAACAGTGCGTGGTGCAACGACAGGATTTGTAGGCACCTTTTGCTCTCATCATTGCTGGCGTCCGTCTCCACGAAATGCGTCCGGGGCACGCCGTTCTATAACGCGAGAGAGTGGATTTTTTACAGTTGTCGTCAGTTAACCGTGGGTGGCTCCTGCGTTCGCTGGAAAGAGCACTGCCGTCGTTATCCGGTGTGGTCTAGTGGCTAGGATACCTGGCTCTCACCCAGGAGGCCCGGGTTCGATTCCCGGTACCGGAATCGCGCGTTTTTGTTGCTCCTCTTATGCGACTTGTCTCGACTTTGCTCGACTGACGCTACGCTGACGCGTGCAGAAAGCTACGTTAAGTATGATTCACGGCAACACCTGACGGCGAGAGAGATGAAGCGTCTATCCACTTGTTATCCAGCCACATACCTGTAGTCAAGAGGCTTGGGGGACTGCAAGACATTGCCACGGAGGTGAATGCAGCTAACCACTGTAGTTAGTGTCCTGACAGCGCAGGCACGTTCATTTGCTCGTATACATGTGATGGAGACCGTGTCTCACACTGCTGTGGCGTACACCTTGGCCTAGGCTCTGCTGTGTATCGCCACTTGCATTACAGGCAGCTGCTTTCGCGGGCGCGTCCGTGGCCGTGATCGTCTAGTGGTTAGGACATTGCGTTGTGGCCGCAATAACCCAGGTTCGAATCCTGGTCACGGCAATTTTGAAAGTTTTGCCTTGCTGCCGTTGCAATGACGAGTACTCGAAATGACAGTACTCTCTTGATTTTTTCACTCGTGTTCCGCAGGCCGCAGTTTGCCCTACCACTTCATCCCCAACACGTAATGTCGCCTCCCAGAGCGCAGACGTCCGCTGCTCTCTGTAGTCGAAAAGGGCAGTTGTTTGAAGTGCGATGGATGAGCAGCCAGTCCCAGCAGAACAGGAAGCTGTGGCGTGCACTGTTTGTACAAATGCTAGGAACACTGGCGCACCAAGCAGCGCATGTAGCGTGGCCGAGCGCTTTAAGGCGCTGGTTTAAGGCACCAGACTCTCTGTAGGCGCGGTTTCGAATCCCGTAGCTGCCGGGGGCTTTGCTGTGATCGCGTTAAGCTGCCGCTTTTTCTTCAAGTGTAACCTCCTTGAGCTCACATATGTTTGATACATGGAGCATTGTGGCTCCGCCTGACAGTTACAGCTACGATACTTTAGTGGTTACGGAAAGCCCAGGTTCGAAACCTGGTCACGGTACGAAAACGTCTCTTGACGCTGTCTCCTTAACTGCGACAGCTACAGACAAGTGGCGTCGCTACCATACGGCGGGCACGGCTTTTTCTTGCTGTGGATGGCCTAAAGAGACGCTTCCAGTGGGAGAGCAGTGGAAATACATGGCACGGCGATTGCCAAGATACTTCCATTTCGAAGTGATCTTTGTAGTACAAAGGAAACGTTTTGCGGCTGCTGCTCCAACGGTAACGTGGCCGAGCGGTCTAAGGCGCTGGTTTTAGGCACCAGTCTCTTCGGAGGCGTGGGTTCGAATCCCACCGTTGCCACTTTTTACGTCTCATTTTTGTGCCGTTGCGGTGTGTTCTCGTGGGGTAGGACGCAGCTCTTGTGACGCGCGTGCTGTGTAGGTAGCGTGGCCGAGCGGTCTAAGGCGCTGGTTTCAGGCACCATTCTCTTCGGAGGCGTGGGTTCCAATCCCACAGCTGCCAAACGTGTAATGTTTCCTGTGTCGAAGGCAGGTGCACTCATTGCCCGCAAAGGAAACAGCACAACAAGGCGTGAGCGTCTGCTTGGTGAATTGTCGTAGAACAGTGCGTGGTGCAACGACAGGATTTGTAGGCACCTTTTGCTCTCATCATTGCTGGCGTCCGTCTCCACGAAATGCGTCCGGGGCACGCCGTTCTATAACGCGAGAGAGTGGATTTTTTACAGTTGTCGTCAGTTAACCGTGGGTGGCTCCTGCGTTCGCTGGAAAGAGCACTGCCGTCGTTATCCGGTGTGGTCTAGTGGCTAGGATACCTGGCTCTCACCCAGGAGGCCCGGGTTCGATTCCCGGTACCGGAATCGCGCGTTTTTGTTGCTCCTCTTATGCGACTTGTCTCGACTTTGCTCGACTGACGCTACGCTGACGCGTGCAGAAAGCTACGTTAAGTATGATTCACGGCAACACCTGACGGCGAGAGAGATGAAGCGTCTATCCACTTGTTATCCAGCCACATACCTGTAGTCAAGAGGCTTGGGGGACTGCAAGACATTGCCACGGAGGTGAATGCAGCTAACCACTGTAGTTAGTGTCCTGACAGCGCAGGCACGTTCATTTGCTCGTATACATGTGATGGAGACCGTGTCTCACACTGCTGTGGCGTACACCTTGGCCTAGGCTCTGCTGTGTATCGCCACTTGCATTACAGGCAGCTGCTTTCGCGGGCGCGTCCGTGGCCGTGATCGTCTAGTGGTTAGGACATTGCGTTGTGGCCGCAATAACCCAGGTTCGAATCCTGGTCACGGCAATTTTGAAAGTTTTGCCTTGCTGCCGTTGCAATGACGAGTACTCGAAATGACAGTACTCTCTTGATTTTTTCACTCGTGTTCCGCAGGCCGCAGTTTGCCCTACCACTTCATCCCCAACACGTAATGTCGCCTCCCAGAGCGCAGACGTCCGCTGCTCTCTGTAGTCGAAAAGGGCAGTTGTTTGAAGTGCGATGGATGAGCAGCCAGTCCCAGCAGAACAGGAAGCTGTGGCGTGCACTGTTTGTACAAATGCTAGGAACACTGGCGCACCAAGCAGCGCATGTAGCGTGGCCGAGCGCTTTAAGGCGCTGGTTTAAGGCACCAGACTCTCTGTAGGCGCGGTTTCGAATCCCGTAGCTGCCGGGGGCTTTGCTGTGATCGCGTTAAGCTGCCGCTTTTTCTTCAAGTGTAACCTCCTTGAGCTCACATATGTTTGATACATGGAGCATTGTGGCTCCGCCTGACAGTTACAGCTACGATACTTTAGTGGTTACGGAAAGCCCAGGTTCGAAACCTGGTCACGGTACTAAAACGTCTCTTGACGCTGTCTCCTTAACTGCGACAGCTACAGACAAGTGGCGTCGCTACCATACGGCGGGCACGGCTTTTTCTTGCTGTGGATGGCCTAAAGAGACGCTTCCAGTGGGAGAGCAGTGGAAATACATGGCACGGCGATTGCCAAGATACTTCCATTTCGAAGTGATCTTTGTAGTACAAAGGAAACGTTTTGCGGCTGCTGCTCCAACGGTAACGTGGCCGAGCGGTCTAAGGCGCTGGTTTTAGGCACCAGTCTCTTCGGAGGCGTGGGTTCGAATCCCACCGTTGCCACTTTTTACGTCTCATTTTTGTGCCGTTGCGGTGTGTTCTCGTGGGGTAGGACGCAGCTCTTGTGACGCGCGTGCTGTGTAGGTAGCGTGGCCGAGCGGTCTAAGGCGCTGGTTTCAGGCACCATTCTCTTCGGAGGCGTGGGTTCCAATCCCACAGCTGCCAAACGTGTAATGTTTCCTGTGTCGAAGGCAGGTGCACTCATTGCCCGCAAAGGAAACAGCACAACAAGGCGTGAGCGTCTGCTTGGTGAATTGTCGTAGAACAGTGCGTGGTGCAACGACAGGATTTGTAGGCACCTTTTGCTCTCATCATTGCTGGCGTCCGTCTCCACGAAATGCGTCCGGGGCACGCCGTTCTATAACGCGAGAGAGTGGATTTTTTACAGTTGTCGTCAGTTAACCGTGGGTGGCTCCTGCGTTCGCTGGAAAGAGCACTGCCGTCGTTATCCGGTGTGGTCTAGTGGCTAGGATACCTGGCTCTCACCCAGGAGGCCCGGGTTCGATTCCCGGTACCGGAATCGCGCGTTTTTGTTGCTCCTCTTATGCGACTTGTCTCGACTTTGCTCGACTGACGCTACGCTGACGCGTGCAGAAAGCTACGTTAAGTATGATTCACGGCAACACCTGACGGCGAGAGAGATGAAGCGTCTATCCACTTGTTATCCAGCCACATACCTGTAGTCAAGAGGCTTGGGGGACTGCAAGACATTGCCACGGAGGTGAATGCAGCTAACCACTGTAGTTAGTGTCCTGACAGCGCAGGCACGTTCATTTGCTCGTATACATGTGATGGAGACCGTGTCTCACACTGCTGTGGCGTACACCTTGGCCTAGGCTCTGCTGTGTATCGCCACTTGCATTACAGGCAGCTGCTTTCGCGGGCGCGTCCGTGGCCGTGATCGTCTAGTGGTTAGGACATTGCGTTGTGGCCGCAATAACCCAGGTTCGAATCCTGGTCACGGCAATTTTGAAAGTTTTGCCTTGCTGCCGTTGCAATGACGAGTACTCGAAATGACAGTACTCTCTTGATTTTTTCACTCGTGTTCCGCAGGCCGCAGTTTGCCCTACCACTTCATCCCCAACACGTAATGTCGCCTCCCAGAGCGCAGACGTCCGCTGCTCTCTGTAGTCGAAAAGGGCAGTTGTTTGAAGTGCGATGGATGAGCAGCCAGTCCCAGCAGAACAGGAAGCTGTGGCGTGCACTGTTTGTACAAATGCTAGGAACACTGGCGCACCAAGCAGCGCATGTAGCGTGGCCGAGCGCTTTAAGGCGCTGGTTTAAGGCACCAGACTCTCTGTAGGCGCGGTTTCGAATCCCGTAGCTGCCGGGGGCTTTGCTGTGATCGCGTTAAGCTGCCGCTTTTTCTTCAAGTGTAACCTCCTTGAGCTCACATATGTTTGATACATGGAGCATTGTGGCTCCGCCTGACAGTTACAGCTACGATACTTTAGTGGTTACGGAAAGCCCAGGTTCGAAACCTGGTCACGGTACGAAAACGTCTCTTGACGCTGTCTCCTTAACTGCGACAGCTACAGACAAGTGGCGTCGCTACCATACGGCGGGCACGGCTTTTTCTTGCTGTGGATGGCCTAAAGAGACGCTTCCAGTGGGAGAGCAGTGGAAATACATGGCACGGCGATTGCCAAGATACTTCCATTTCGAAGTGATCTTTGTAGTACAAAGGAAACGTTTTGCGGCTGCTGCTCCAACGGTAACGTGGCCGAGCGGTCTAAGGCGCTGGTTTTAGGCACCAGTCTCTTCGGAGGCGTGGGTTCGAATCCCACCGTTGCCACTTTTTACGTCTCATTTTTGTGCCGTTGCGGTGTGTTCTCGTGGGGTAGGACGCAGCTCTTGTGACGCGCGTGCTGTGTAGGTAGCGTGGCCGAGCGGTCTAAGGCGCTGGTTTCAGGCACCATTCTCTTCGGAGGCGTGGGTTCCAATCCCACAGCTGCCAAACGTGTAATGTTTCCTGTGTCGAAGGCAGGTGCACTCATTGCCCGCAAAGGAAACAGCACAACAAGGCGTGAGCGTCTGCTTGGTGAATTGTCGTAGAACAGTGCGTGGTGCAACGACAGGATTTGTAGGCACCTTTTGCTCTCATCATTGCTGGCGTCCGTCTCCACGAAATGCGTCCGGGGCACGCCGTTCTATAACGCGAGAGAGTGGATTTTTTACAGTTGTCGTCAGTTAACCGTGGGTGGCTCCTGCGTTCGCTGGAAAGAGCACTGCCGTCGTTATCCGGTGTGGTCTAGTGGCTAGGATACCTGGCTCTCACCCAGGAGGCCCGGGTTCGATTCCCGGTACCGGAATCGCGCGTTTTTGTTGCTCCTCTTATGCGACTTGTCTCGACTTTGCTCGACTGACGCTACGCTGACGCGTGCAGAAAGCTACGTTAAGTATGATTCACGGCAACACCTGACGGCGAGAGAGATGAAGCGTCTATCCACTTGTTATCCAGCCACATACCTGTAGTCAAGAGGCTTGGGGGACTGCAAGACATTGCCACGGAGGTGAATGCAGCTAACCACTGTAGTTAGTGTCCTGACAGCGCAGGCACGTTCATTTGCTCGTATACATGTGATGGAGACCGTGTCTCACACTGCTGTGGCGTACACCTTGGCCTAGGCTCTGCTGTGTATCGCCACTTGCATTACAGGCAGCTGCTTTCGCGGGCGCGTCCGTGGCCGTGATCGTCTAGTGGTTAGGACATTGCGTTGTGGCCGCAATAACCCAGGTTCGAATCCTGGTCACGGCAATTTTGAAAGTTTTGCCTTGCTGCCGTTGCAATGACGAGTACTCGAAATGACAGTACTCTCTTGATTTTTTCACTCGTGTTCCGCAGGCCGCAGTTTGCCCTACCACTTCATCCCCAACACGTAATGTCGCCTCCCAGAGCGCAGACGTCCGCTGCTCTCTGTAGTCGAAAAGGGCAGTTGTTTGAAGTGCGATGGATGAGCAGCCAGTCCCAGCAGAACAGGAAGCTGTGGCGTGCACTGTTTGTACAAATGCTAGGAACACTGGCGCACCAAGCAGCGCATGTAGCGTGGCCGAGCGCTTTAAGGCGCTGGTTTAAGGCACCAGACTCTCTGTAGGCGCGGTTTCGAATCCCGTAGCTGCCGGGGGCTTTGCTGTGATCGCGTTAAGCTGCCGCTTTTTCTTCAAGTGTAACCTCCTTGAGCTCACATATGTTTGATACATGGAGCATTGTGGCTCCGCCTGACAGTTACAGCTACGATACTTTAGTGGTTACGGAAAGCCCAGGTTCGAAACCTGGTCACGGTACGAAAACGTCTCTTGACGCTGTCTCCTTAACTGCGACAGCTACAGACAAGTGGCGTCGCTACCATACGGCGGGCACGGCTTTTTCTTGCTGTGGATGGCCTAAAGAGACGCTTCCAGTGGGAGAGCAGTGGAAATACATGGCACGGCGATTGCCAAGATACTTCCATTTCGAAGTGATCTTTGTAGTACAAAGGAAACGTTTTGCGGCTGCTGCTCCAACGGTAACGTGGCCGAGCGGTCTAAGGCGCTGGTTTTAGGCACCAGTCTCTTCGGAGGCGTGGGTTCGAATCCCACCGTTGCCACTTTTTACGTCTCATTTTTGTGCCGTTGCGGTGTGTTCTCGTGGGGTAGGACGCAGCTCTTGTGACGCGCGTGCTGTGTAGGTAGCGTGGCCGAGCGGTCTAAGGCGCTGGTTTCAGGCACCATTCTCTTCGGAGGCGTGGGTTCCAATCCCACAGCTGCCAAACGTGTAATGTTTCCTGTGTCGAAGGCAGGTGCACTCATTGCCCGCAAAGGAAACAGCACAACAAGGCGTGAGCGTCTGCTTGGTGAATTGTCGTAGAACAGTGCGTGGTGCAACGACAGGATTTGTAGGCACCTTTTGCTCTCATCATTGCTGGCGTCCGTCTCCACGAAATGCGTCCGGGGCACGCCGTTCTATAACGCGAGAGAGTGGATTTTTTACAGTTGTCGTCAGTTAACCGTGGGTGGCTCCTGCGTTCGCTGGAAAGAGCACTGCCGTCGTTATCCGGTGTGGTCTAGTGGCTAGGATACCTGGCTCTCACCCAGGAGGCCCGGGTTCGATTCCCGGTACCGGAATCGCGCGTTTTTGTTGCTCCTCTTATGCGACTTGTCTCGACTTTGCTCGACTGACGCTACGCTGACGCGTGCAGAAAGCTACGTTAAGTATGATTCACGGCAACACCTGACGGCGAGAGAGATGAAGCGTCTATCCACTTGTTATCCAGCCACATACCTGTAGTCAAGAGGCTTGGGGGACTGCAAGACATTGCCACGGAGGTGAATGCAGCTAACCACTGTAGTTAGTGTCCTGACAGCGCAGGCACGTTCATTTGCTCGTATACATGTGATGGAGACCGTGTCTCACACTGCTGTGGCGTACACCTTGGCCTAGGCTCTGCTGTGTATCGCCACTTGCATTACAGGCAGCTGCTTTCGCGGGCGCGTCCGTGGCCGTGATCGTCTAGTGGTTAGGACATTGCGTTGTGGCCGCAATAACCCAGGTTCGAATCCTGGTCACGGCAATTTTGAAAGTTTTGCCTTGCTGCCGTTGCAATGACGAGTACTCGAAATGACAGTACTCTCTTGATTTTTTCACTCGTGTTCCGCAGGCCGCAGTTTGCCCTACCACTTCATCCCCAACACGTAATGTCGCCTCCCAGAGCGCAGACGTCCGCTGCTCTCTGTAGTCGAAAAGGGCAGTTGTTTGAAGTGCGATGGATGAGCAGCCAGTCCCAGCAGAACAGGAAGCTGTGGCGTGCACTGTTTGTACAAATGCTAGGAACACTGGCGCACCAAGCAGCGCATGTAGCGTGGCCGAGCGCTTTAAGGCGCTGGTTTAAGGCACCAGACTCTCTGTAGGCGCGGTTTCGAATCCCGTAGCTGCCGGGGGCTTTGCTGTGATCGCGTTAAGCTGCCGCTTTTTCTTCAAGTGTAACCTCCTTGAGCTCACATATGTTTGATACATGGAGCATTGTGGCTCCGCCTGACAGTTACAGCTACGATACTTTAGTGGTTACGGAAAGCCCAGGTTCGAAACCTGGTCACGGTACGAAAACGTCTCTTGACGCTTTCTCCTTAACTGCGACAGCTACAGACAAGTGGCGTCGCTACCATACGGCGGGCACGGCTTTTTCTTGCTGTGGATGGCCTAAAGAGACGCTTCCAGTGGGAGAGCAGTGGAAATACATGGCACGGCGATTGCCAAGATACTTCCATTTCGAAGTGATCTTTGTAGTACAAAGGAAACGTTTTGCGGCTGCTGCTCCAACGGTAACGTGGCCGAGCGGTCTAAGGCGCTGGTTTTAGGCACCAGTCTCTTCGGAGGCGTGGGTTCGAATCCCACCGTTGCCACTTTTTACGTCTCATTTTTGTGCCGTTGCGGTGTGTTCTCGTGGGGTAGGACGCAGCTCTTGTGACGCGCGTGCTGTGTAGGTAGCGTGGCCGAGCGGTCTAAGGCGCTGGTTTCAGGCACCATTCTCTTCGGAGGCGTGGGTTCCAATCCCACAGCTGCCAAACGTGTAATGTTTCCTGTGTCGAAGGCAGGTGCACTCATTGCCCGCAAAGGAAACAGCACAACAAGGCGTGAGCGTCTGCTTGGTGAATTGTCGTAGAACAGTGCGTGGTGCAACGACAGGATTTGTAGGCACCTTTTGCTCTCATCATTGCTGGCGTCCGTCTCCACGAAATGCGTCCGGGGCACGCCGTTCTATAACGCGAGAGAGTGGATTTTTTACAGTTGTCGTCAGTTAACCGTGGGTGGCTCCTGCGTTCGCTGGAAAGAGCACTGCCGTCGTTATCCGGTGTGGTCTAGTGGCTAGGATACCTGGCTCTCACCCAGGAGGCCCGGGTTCGATTCCCGGTACCGGAATCGCGCGTTTTTGTTGCTCCTCTTATGCGACTTGTCTCGACTTTGCTCGACTGACGCTACGCTGACGCGTGCAGAAAGCTACGTTAAGTATGATTCACGGCAACACCTGACGGCGAGAGAGATGAAGCGTCTATCCACTTGTTATCCAGCCACATACCTGTAGTCAAGAGGCTTGGGGGACTGCAAGACATTGCCACGGAGGTGAATGCAGCTAACCACTGTAGTTAGTGTCCTGACAGCGCAGGCACGTTCATTTGCTCGTATACATGTGATGGAGACCGTGTCTCACACTGCTGTGGCGTACACCTTGGCCTAGGCTCTGCTGTGTATCGCCACTTGCATTACAGGCAGCTGCTTTCGCGGGCGCGTCCGTGGCCGTGATCGTCTAGTGGTTAGGACATTGCGTTGTGGCCGCAATAACCCAGGTTCGAATCCTGGTCACGGCAATTTTGAAAGTTTTGCCTTGCTGCCGTTGCAATGACGAGTACTCGAAATGACAGTACTCTCTTGATTTTTTCACTCGTGTTCCGCAGGCCGCAGTTTGCCCTACCACTTCATCCCCAACACGTAATGTCGCCTCCCAGAGCGCAGACGTCCGCTGCTCTCTGTAGTCGAAAAGGGCAGTTGTTTGAAGTGCGATGGATGAGCAGCCAGTCCCAGCAGAACAGGAAGCTGTGGCGTGCACTGTTTGTACAAATGCTAGGAACACTGGCGCACCAAGCAGCGCATGTAGCGTGGCCGAGCGCTTTAAGGCGCTGGTTTAAGGCACCAGACTCTCTGTAGGCGCGGTTTCGAATCCCGTAGCTGCCGGGGGCTTTGCTGTGATCGCGTTAAGCTGCCGCTTTTTCTTCAAGTGTAACCTCCTTGAGCTCACATATGTTTGATACATGGAGCATTGTGGCTCCGCCTGACAGTTACAGCTACGATACTTTAGTGGTTACGGAAAGCCCAGGTTCGAAACCTGGTCACGGTACGAAAACGTCTCTTGACGCTTTCTCCTTAACTGCGACAGCTACAGACAAGTGGCGTCGCTACCATACGGCGGGCACGGCTTTTTCTTGCTGTGGATGGCCTAAAGAGACGCTTCCAGTGGGAGAGCAGTGGAAATACATGGCACGGCGATTGCCAAGATACTTCCATTTCGAAGTGATCTTTGTAGTACAAAGGAAACGTTTTGCGGCTGCTGCTCCAACGGTAACGTGGCCGAGCGGTCTAAGGCGCTGGTTTTAGGCACCAGTCTCTTCGGAGGCGTGGGTTCGAATCCCACCGTTGCCACTTTTTACGTCTCATTTTTGTGCCGTTGCGGTGTGTTCTCGTGGGGTAGGACGCAGCTCTTGTGACGCGCGTGCTGTGTAGGTAGCGTGGCCGAGCGGTCTAAGGCGCTGGTTTCAGGCACCATTCTCTTCGGAGGCGTGGGTTCCAATCCCACAGCTGCCAAACGTGTAATGTTTCCTGTGTCGAAGGCAGGTGCACTCATTGCCCGCAAAGGAAACAGCACAACAAGGCGTGAGCGTCTGCTTGGTGAATTGTCGTAGAACAGTGCGTGGTGCAACGACAGGATTTGTAGGCACCTTTTGCTCTCATCATTGCTGGCGTCCGTCTCCACGAAATGCGTCCGGGGCACGCCGTTCTATAACGCGAGAGAGTGGATTTTTTACAGTTGTCGTCAGTTAACCGTGGGTGGCTCCTGCGTTCGCTGGAAAGAGCACTGCCGTCGTTATCCGGTGTGGTCTAGTGGCTAGGATACCTGGCTCTCACCCAGGAGGCCCGGGTTCGATTCCCGGTACCGGAATCGCGCGTTTTTGTTGCTCCTCTTATGCGACTTGTCTCGACTTTGCTCGACTGACGCTACGCTGACGCGTGCAGAAAGCTACGTTAAGTATGATTCACGGCAACACCTGACGGCGAGAGAGATGAAGCGTCTATCCACTTGTTATCCAGCCACATACCTGTAGTCAAGAGGCTTGGGGGACTGCAAGACATTGCCACGGAGGTGAATGCAGCTAACCACTGTAGTTAGTGTCCTGACAGCGCAGGCACGTTCATTTGCTCGTATACATGTGATGGAGACCGTGTCTCACACTGCTGTGGCGTACACCTTGGCCTAGGCTCTGCTGTGTATCGCCACTTGCATTACAGGCAGCTGCTTTCGCGGGCGCGTCCGTGGCCGTGATCGTCTAGTGGTTAGGACATTGCGTTGTGGCCGCAATAACCCAGGTTCGAATCCTGGTCACGGCAATTTTGAAAGTTTTGCCTTGCTGCCGTTGCAATGACGAGTACTCGAAATGACAGTACTCTCTTGATTTTTTCACTCGTGTTCCGCAGGCCGCAGTTTGCCCTACCACTTCATCCCCAACACGTAATGTCGCCTCCCAGAGCGCAGACGTCCGCTGCTCTCTGTAGTCGAAAAGGGCAGTTGTTTGAAGTGCGATGGATGAGCAGCCAGTCCCAGCAGAACAGGAAGCTGTGGCGTGCACTGTTTGTACAAATGCTAGGAACACTGGCGCACCAAGCAGCGCATGTAGCGTGGCCGAGCGCTTTAAGGCGCTGGTTTAAGGCACCAGACTCTCTGTAGGCGCGGTTTCGAATCCCGTAGCTGCCGGGGGCTTTGCTGTGATCGCGTTAAGCTGCCGCTTTTTCTTCAAGTGTAACCTCCTTGAGCTCACATATGTTTGATACATGGAGCATTGTGGCTCCGCCTGACAGTTACAGCTACGATACTTTAGTGGTTACGGAAAGCCCAGGTTCGAAACCTGGTCACGGTACGAAAACGTCTCTTGACGCTTTCTCCTTAACTGCGACAGCTACAGACAAGTGGCGTCGCTACCATACGGCGGGCACGGCTTTTTCTTGCTGTGGATGGCCTAAAGAGACGCTTCCAGTGGGAGAGCAGTGGAAATACATGGCACGGCGATTGCCAAGATACTTCCATTTCGAAGTGATCTTTGTAGTACAAAGGAAACGTTTTGCGGCTGCTGCTCCAACGGTAACGTGGCCGAGCGGTCTAAGGCGCTGGTTTTAGGCACCAGTCTCTTCGGAGGCGTGGGTTCGAATCCCACCGTTGCCACTTTTTACGTCTCATTTTTGTGCCGTTGCGGTGTGTTCTCGTGGGGTAGGACGCAGCTCTTGTGACGCGCGTGCTGTGTAGGTAGCGTGGCCGAGCGGTCTAAGGCGCTGGTTTCAGGCACCATTCTCTTCGGAGGCGTGGGTTCCAATCCCACAGCTGCCAAACGTGTAATGTTTCCTGTGTCGAAGGCAGGTGCACTCATTGCCCGCAAAGGAAACAGCACAACAAGGCGTGAGCGTCTGCTTGGTGAATTGTCGTAGAACAGTGCGTGGTGCAACGACAGGATTTGTAGGCACCTTTTGCTCTCATCATTGCTGGCGTCCGTCTCCACGAAATGCGTCCGGGGCACGCCGTTCTATAACGCGAGAGAGTGGATTTTTTACAGTTGTCGTCAGTTAACCGTGGGTGGCTCCTGCGTTCGCTGGAAAGAGCACTGCCGTCGTTATCCGGTGTGGTCTAGTGGCTAGGATACCTGGCTCTCACCCAGGAGGCCCGGGTTCGATTCCCGGTACCGGAATCGCGCGTTTTTGTTGCTCCTCTTATGCGACTTGTCTCGACTTTGCTCGACTGACGCTACGCTGACGCGTGCAGAAAGCTACGTTAAGTATGATTCACGGCAACACCTGACGGCGAGAGAGATGAAGCGTCTATCCACTTGTTATCCAGCCACATACCTGTAGTCAAGAGGCTTGGGGGACTGCAAGACATTGCCACGGAGGTGAATGCAGCTAACCACTGTAGTTAGTGTCCTGACAGCGCAGGCACGTTCATTTGCTCGTATACATGTGATGGAGACCGTGTCTCACACTGCTGTGGCGTACACCTTGGCCTAGGCTCTGCTGTGTATCGCCACTTGCATTACAGGCAGCTGCTTTCGCGGGCGCGTCCGTGGCCGTGATCGTCTAGTGGTTAGGACATTGCGTTGTGGCCGCAATAACCCAGGTTCGAATCCTGGTCACGGCAATTTTGAAAGTTTTGCCTTGCTGCCGTTGCAATGACGAGTACTCGAAATGACAGTACTCTCTTGATTTTTTCACTCGTGTTCCGCAGGCCGCAGTTTGCCCTACCACTTCATCCCCAACACGTAATGTCGCCTCCCAGAGCGCAGACGTCCGCTGCTCTCTGTAGTCGAAAAGGGCAGTTGTTTGAAGTGCGATGGATGAGCAGCCAGTCCCAGCAGAACAGGAAGCTGTGGCGTGCACTGTTTGTACAAATGCTAGGAACACTGGCGCACCAAGCAGCGCATGTAGCGTGGCCGAGCGCTTTAAGGCGCTGGTTTAAGGCACCAGACTCTCTGTAGGCGCGGTTTCGAATCCCGTAGCTGCCGGGGGCTTTGCTGTGATCGCGTTAAGCTGCCGCTTTTTCTTCAAGTGTAACCTCCTTGAGCTCACATATGTTTGATACATGGAGCATTGTGGCTCCGCCTGACAGTTACAGCTACGATACTTTAGTGGTTACGGAAAGCCCAGGTTCGAAACCTGGTCACGGTACGAAAACGTCTCTTGACGCTTTCTCCTTAACTGCGACAGCTACAGACAAGTGGCGTCGCTACCATACGGCGGGCACGGCTTTTTCTTGCTGTGGATGGCCTAAAGAGACGCTTCCAGTGGGAGAGCAGTGGAAATACATGGCACGGCGATTGCCAAGATACTTCCATTTCGAAGTGATCTTTGTAGTACAAAGGAAACGTTTTGCGGCTGCTGCTCCAACGGTAACGTGGCCGAGCGGTCTAAGGCGCTGGTTTTAGGCACCAGTCTCTTCGGAGGCGTGGGTTCGAATCCCACCGTTGCCACTTTTTACGTCTCATTTTTGTGCCGTTGCGGTGTGTTCTCGTGGGGTAGGACGCAGCTCTTGTGACGCGCGTGCTGTGTAGGTAGCGTGGCCGAGCGGTCTAAGGCGCTGGTTTCAGGCACCATTCTCTTCGGAGGCGTGGGTTCCAATCCCACAGCTGCCAAACGTGTAATGTTTCCTGTGTCGAAGGCAGGTGCACTCATTGCCCGCAAAGGAAACAGCACAACAAGGCGTGAGCGTCTGCTTGGTGAATTGTCGTAGAACAGTGCGTGGTGCAACGACAGGATTTGTAGGCACCTTTTGCTCTCATCATTGCTGGCGTCCGTCTCCACGAAATGCGTCCGGGGCACGCCGTTCTATAACGCGAGAGAGTGGATTTTTTACAGTTGTCGTCAGTTAACCGTGGGTGGCTCCTGCGTTCGCTGGAAAGAGCACTGCCGTCGTTATCCGGTGTGGTCTAGTGGCTAGGATACCTGGCTCTCACCCAGGAGGCCCGGGTTCGATTCCCGGTACCGGAATCGCGCGTTTTTGTTGCTCCTCTTATGCGACTTGTCTCGACTTTGCTCGACTGACGCTACGCTGACGCGTGCAGAAAGCTACGTTAAGTATGATTCACGGCAACACCTGACGGCGAGAGAGATGAAGCGTCTATCCACTTGTTATCCAGCCACATACCTGTAGTCAAGAGGCTTGGGGGACTGCAAGACATTGCCACGGAGGTGAATGCAGCTAACCACTGTAGTTAGTGTCCTGACAGCGCAGGCACGTTCATTTGCTCGTATACATGTGATGGAGACCGTGTCTCACACTGCTGTGGCGTACACCTTGGCCTAGGCTCTGCTGTGTATCGCCACTTGCATTACAGGCAGCTGCTTTCGCGGGCGCGTCCGTGGCCGTGATCGTCTAGTGGTTAGGACATTGCGTTGTGGCCGCAATAACCCAGGTTCGAATCCTGGTCACGGCAAGTTTGAAAGTTTTGCCTTGCTGCCGTTGCAATGACGAGTACTCGAAATGACAGTACTCTCTTGATTTTTTCACTCGTGTTCCGCAGGCCGCAGTTTGCCCTACCACTTCATCCCCAACACGTAATGTCGCCTCCCAGAGCGCAGACGTCCGCTGCTCTCTGTAGTCGAAAAGGGCAGTTGTTTGAAGTGCGATGGATGAGCAGCCAGTCCCAGCAGAACAGGAAGCTGTGGCGTGCACTGTTTGTACAAATGCTAGGAACACTGGCGCACCAAGCAGCGCATGTAGCGTGGCCGAGCGCTTTAAGGCGCTGGTTTAAGGCACCAGACTCTCTGTAGGCGCGGTTTCGAATCCCGTAGCTGCCGGGGGCTTTGCTGTGATCGCGTTAAGCTGCCGCTTTTTCTTCAAGTGTAACCTCCTTGAGCTCACATATGTTTGATACATGGAGCATTGTGGCTCCGCCTGACAGTTACAGCTACGATACTTTAGTGGTTACGGAAAGCCCAGGTTCGAAACCTGGTCACGGTACGAAAACGTCTCTTGACGCTTTCTCCTTAACTGCGACAGCTACAGACAAGTGGCGTCGCTACCATACGGCGGGCACGGCTTTTTCTTGCTGTGGATGGCCTAAAGAGACGCTTCCAGTGGGAGAGCAGTGGAAATACATGGCACGGCGATTGCCAAGATACTTCCATTTCGAAGTGATCTTTGTAGTACAAAGGAAACGTTTTGCGGCTGCTGCTCCAACGGTAACGTGGCCGAGCGGTCTAAGGCGCTGGTTTTAGGCACCAGTCTCTTCGGAGGCGTGGGTTCGAATCCCACCGTTGCCACTTTTTACGTCTCATTTTTGTGCCGTTGCGGTGTGTTCTCGTGGGGTAGGACGCAGCTCTTGTGACGCGCGTGCTGTGTAGGTAGCGTGGCCGAGCGGTCTAAGGCGCTGGTTTCAGGCACCATTCTCTTCGGAGGCGTGGGTTCCAATCCCACAGCTGCCAAACGTGTAATGTTTCCTGTGTCGAAGGCAGGTGCACTCATTGCCCGCAAAGGAAACAGCACAACAAGGCGTGAGCGTCTGCTTGGTGAATTGTCGTAGAACAGTGCGTGGTGCAACGACAGGATTTGTAGGCACCTTTTGCTCTCATCATTGCTGGCGTCCGTCTCCACGAAATGCGTCCGGGGCACGCCGTTCTATAACGCGAGAGAGTGGATTTTTTACAGTTGTCGTCAGTTAACCGTGGGTGGCTCCTGCGTTCGCTGGAAAGAGCACTGCCGTCGTTATCCGGTGTGGTCTAGTGGCTAGGATACCTGGCTCTCACCCAGGAGGCCCGGGTTCGATTCCCGGTACCGGAATCGCGCGTTTTTGTTGCTCCTCTTATGCGACTTGTCTCGACTTTGCTCGACTGACGCTACGCTGACGCGTGCAGAAAGCTACGTTAAGTATGATTCACGGCAACACCTGACGGCGAGAGAGATGAAGCGTCTATCCACTTGTTATCCAGCCACATACCTGTAGTCAAGAGGCTTGGGGGACTGCAAGACATTGCCACGGAGGTGAATGCAGCTAACCACTGTAGTTAGTGTCCTGACAGCGCAGGCACGTTCATTTGCTCGTATACATGTGATGGAGACCGTGTCTCACACTGCTGTGGCGTACACCTTGGCCTAGGCTCTGCTGTGTATCGCCACTTGCATTACAGGCAGCTGCTTTCGCGGGCGCGTCCGTGGCCGTGATCGTCTAGTGGTTAGGACATTGCGTTGTGGCCGCAATAACCCAGGTTCGAATCCTGGTCACGGCAAGTTTGAAAGTTTTGCCTTGCTGCCGTTGCAATGACGAGTACTCGAAATGACAGTACTCTCTTGATTTTTTCACTCGTGTTCCGCAGGCCGCAGTTTGCCCTACCACTTCATCCCCAACACGTAATGTCGCCTCCCAGAGCGCAGACGTCCGCTGCTCTCTGTAGTCGAAAAGGGCAGTTGTTTGAAGTGCGATGGATGAGCAGCCAGTCCCAGCAGAACAGGAAGCTGTGGCGTGCACTGTTTGTACAAATGCTAGGAACACTGGCGCACCAAGCAGCGCATGTAGCGTGGCCGAGCGCTTTAAGGCGCTGGTTTAAGGCACCAGACTCTCTGTAGGCGCGGTTTCGAATCCCGTAGCTGCCGGGGGCTTTGCTGTGATCGCGTTAAGCTGCCGCTTTTTCTTCAAGTGTAACCTCCTTGAGCTCACATATGTTTGATACATGGAGCATTGTGGCTCCGCCTGACAGTTACAGCTACGATACTTTAGTGGTTACGGAAAGCCCAGGTTCGAAACCTGGTCACGGTACGAAAACGTCTCTTGACGCTTTCTCCTTAACTGCGACAGCTACAGACAAGTGGCGTCGCTACCATACGGCGGGCACGGCTTTTTCTTGCTGTGGATGGCCTAAAGAGACGCTTCCAGTGGGAGAGCAGTGGAAATACATGGCACGGCGATTGCCAAGATACTTCCATTTCGAAGTGATCTTTGTAGTACAAAGGAAACGTTTTGCGGCTGCTGCTCCAACGGTAACGTGGCCGAGCGGTCTAAGGCGCTGGTTTTAGGCACCAGTCTCTTCGGAGGCGTGGGTTCGAATCCCACCGTTGCCACTTTTTACGTCTCATTTTTGTGCCGTTGCGGTGTGTTCTCGTGGGGTAGGACGCAGCTCTTGTGACGCGCGTGCTGTGTAGGTAGCGTGGCCGAGCGGTCTAAGGCGCTGGTTTCAGGCACCATTCTCTTCGGAGGCGTGGGTTCCAATCCCACAGCTGCCAAACGTGTAATGTTTCCTGTGTCGAAGGCAGGTGCACTCATTGCCCGCAAAGGAAACAGCACAACAAGGCGTGAGCGTCTGCTTGGTGAATTGTCGTAGAACAGTGCGTGGTGCAACGACAGGATTTGTAGGCACCTTTTGCTCTCATCATTGCTGGCGTCCGTCTCCACGAAATGCGTCCGGGGCACGCCGTTCTATAACGCGAGAGAGTGGATTTTTTACAGTTGTCGTCAGTTAACCGTGGGTGGCTCCTGCGTTCGCTGGAAAGAGCACTGCCGTCGTTATCCGGTGTGGTCTAGTGGCTAGGATACCTGGCTCTCACCCAGGAGGCCCGGGTTCGATTCCTGGTACCGGAATCGCGCGTTTTTGTTGCTCCTCTTATGCGACTTGTCTCGACTTTGCTCGTCTGACGCTACGCTGACGCGTGCAGAAAGCTACGTTAAGTATGATTCACGGCAACACCTGACGGCGAGAGAGATGAAGCGTCTATCCACTTGTTATCCAGCCACATACCTGTAGTCAAGAGGCTTGGGGGACTGCAAGACATTGCCACGGAGGTGAATGCAGCTAACCACTGTAGTTAGTGTCCTGACAGCGCAGGCACGTTCATTTGCTCGTATACATGTGATGGAGACCGTGTCTCACACTGCTGTGGCGTACACCTTGGCCTAGGCTCTGCTGTGTATCGCCACTTGCATTACAGGCAGCTGCTTTCGCGGGCGCGTCCGTGGCCGTGATCGTCTAGTGGTTAGGACATTGCGTTGTGGCCGCAATAACCCAGGTTCGAATCCTGGTCACGGCAATTTTGAAAGTTTTGCCTTGCTGCCGTTGCAATGACGAGTACTCGAAATGACAGTACTCTCTTGATTTTTTCACTCGTGTTCCGCAGGCCGCAGTTTGCCCTACCACTTCATCCCCAACACGTAATGTCGCCTCCCAGAGCGCAGACGTCCGCTGCTCTCTGTAGTCGAAAAGGGCAGTTGTTTGAAGTGCGATGGATGAGCAGCCAGTCCCAGCAGAACAGGAAGCTGTGGCGTGCACTGTTTGTACAAATGCTAGGAACACTGGCGCACCAAGCAGCGCATGTAGCGTGGCCGAGCGCTTTAAGGCGCTGGTTTAAGGCACCAGACTCTCTGTAGGCGCGGTTTCGAATCCCGTAGCTGCCGGGGGCTTTGCTGTGATCGCGTTAAGCTGCCGCTTTTTCTTCAAGTGTAACCTCCTTGAGCTCACATATGTTTGATACATGGAGCATTGTGGCTCCGCCTGACAGTTACAGCTACGATACTTTAGTGGTTACGGAAAGCCCAGGTTCGAAACCTGGTCACGGTACGAAAACGTCTCTTGACGCTGTCTCCTTAACTGCGACAGCTACAGACAAGTGGCGTCGCTACCATACGGCGGGCACGGCTTTTTCTTGCTGTGGATGGCCTAAAGAGACGCTTCCAGTGGGAGAGCAGTGGAAATACATGGCACGGCGATTGCCAAGATACTTCCATTTCGAAGTGATCTTTGTAGTACAAAGGAAACGTTTTGCGGCTGCTGCTCCAACGGTAACGTGGCCGAGCGGTCTAAGGCGCTGGTTTTAGGCACCAGTCTCTTCGGAGGCGTGGGTTCGAATCCCACCGTTGCCACTTTTTACGTCTCATTTTTGTGCCGTTGCGGTGTGTTCTCGTGGGGTAGGACGCAGCTCTTGTGACGCGCGTGCTGTGTAGGTAGCGTGGCCGAGCGGTCTAAGGCGCTGGTTTCAGGCACCATTCTCTTCGGAGGCGTGGGTTCCAATCCCACAGCTGCCAAACGTGTAATGTTTCCTGTGTCGAAGGCAGGTGCACTCATTGCCCGCAAAGGAAACAGCACAACAAGGCGTGAGCGTCTGCTTGGTGAATTGTCGTAGAACAGTGCGTGGTGCAACGACAGGATTTGTAGGCACCTTTTGCTCTCATCATTGCTGGCGTCCGTCTCCACGAAATGCGTCCGGGGCACGCCGTTCTATAACGCGAGAGAGTGGATTTTTTACAGTTGTCGTCAGTTAACCGTGGGTGGCTCCTGCGTTCGCTGGAAAGAGCACTGCCGTCGTTATCCGGTGTGGTCTAGTGGCTAGGATACCTGGCTCTCACCCAGGAGGCCCGGGTTCGATTCCCGGTACCGGAATCGCGCGTTTTTGTTGCTCCTCTTATGCGACTTGTCTCGACTTTGCTCGACTGACGCTACGCTGACGCGTGCAGAAAGCTACGTTAAGTATGATTCACGGCAACACCTGACGGCGAGAGAGATGAAGCGTCTATCCACTTGTTATCCAGCCACATACCTGTAGTCAAGAGGCTTGGGGGACTGCAAGACATTGCCACGGAGGTGAATGCAGCTAACCACTGTAGTTAGTGTCCTGACAGCGCAGGCACGTTCATTTGCTCGTATACATGTGATGGAGACCGTGTCTCACACTGCTGTGGCGTACACCTTGGCCTAGGCTCTGCTGTGTATCGCCACTTGCATTACAGGCAGCTGCTTTCGCGGGCGCGTCCGTGGCCGTGATCGTCTAGTGGTTAGGACATTGCGTTGTGGCCGCAATAACCCAGGTTCGAATCCTGGTCACGGCAATTTTGAAAGTTTTGCCTTGCTGCCGTTGCAATGACGAGTACTCGAAATGACAGTACTCTCTTGATTTTTTCACTCGTGTTCCGCAGGCCGCAGTTTGCCCTACCACTTCATCCCCAACACGTAATGTCGCCTCCCAGAGCGCAGACGTCCGCTGCTCTCTGTAGTCGAAAAGGGCAGTTGTTTGAAGTGCGATGGATGAGCAGCCAGTCCCAGCAGAACAGGAAGCTGTGGCGTGCACTGTTTGTACAAATGCTAGGAACACTGGCGCACCAAGCAGCGCATGTAGCGTGGCCGAGCGCTTTAAGGCGCTGGTTTAAGGCACCAGACTCTCTGTAGGCGCGGTTTCGAATCCCGTAGCTGCCGGGGGCTTTGCTGTGATCGCGTTAAGCTGCCGCTTTTTCTTCAAGTGTAACCTCCTTGAGCTCACATATGTTTGATACATGGAGCATTGTGGCTCCGCCTGACAGTTACAGCTACGATACTTTAGTGGTTACGGAAAGCCCAGGTTCGAAACCTGGTCACGGTACGAAAACGTCTCTTGACGCTTTCTCCTTAACTGCGACAGCTACAGACAAGTGGCGTCGCTACCATACGGCGGGCACGGCTTTTTCTTGCTGTGGATGGCCTAAAGAGACGCTTCCAGTGGGAGAGCAGTGGAAATACATGGCACGGCGATTGCCAAGATACTTCCATTTCGAAGTGATCTTTGTAGTACAAAGGAAACGTTTTGCGGCTGCTGCTCCAACGGTAACGTGGCCGAGCGGTCTAAGGCGCTGGTTTTAGGCACCAGTCTCTTCGGAGGCGTGGGTTCGAATCCCACCGTTGCCACTTTTTACGTCTCATTTTTGTGCCGTTGCGGTGTGTTCTCGTGGGGTAGGACGCAGCTCTTGTGACGCGCGTGCTGTGTAGGTAGCGTGGCCGAGCGGTCTAAGGCGCTGGTTTCAGGCACCATTCTCTTCGGAGGCGTGGGTTCCAATCCCACAGCTGCCAAACGTGTAATGTTTCCTGTGTCGAAGGCAGGTGCACTCATTGCCCGCAAAGGAAACAGCACAACAAGGCGTGAGCGTCTGCTTGGTGAATTGTCGTAGAACAGTGCGTGGTGCAACGACAGGATTTGTAGGCACCTTTTGCTCTCATCATTGCTGGCGTCCGTCTCCACGAAATGCGTCCGGGGCACGCCGTTCTATAACGCGAGAGAGTGGATTTTTTACAGTTGTCGTCAGTTAACCGTGGGTGGCTCCTGCGTTCGCTGGAAAGAGCACTGCCGTCGTTATCCGGTGTGGTCTAGTGGCTAGGATACCTGGCTCTCACCCAGGAGGCCCGGGTTCGATTCCCGGTACCGGAATCGCGCGTTTTTGTTGCTCCTCTTATGCGACTTGTCTCGACTTTGCTCGACTGACGCTACGCTGACGCGTGCAGAAAGCTACGTTAAGTATGATTCACGGCAACACCTGACGGCGAGAGAGATGAAGCGTCTATCCACTTGTTATCCAGCCACATACCTGTAGTCAAGAGGCTTGGGGGACTGCAAGACATTGCCACGGAGGTGAATGCAGCTAACCACTGTAGTTAGTGTCCTGACAGCGCAGGCACGTTCATTTGCTCGTATACATGTGATGGAGACCGTGTCTCACACTGCTGTGGCGTACACCTTGGCCTAGGCTCTGCTGTGTATCGCCACTTGCATTACAGGCAGCTGCTTTCGCGGGCGCGTCCGTGGCCGTGATCGTCTAGTGGTTAGGACATTGCGTTGTGGCCGCAATAACCCAGGTTCGAATCCTGGTCACGGCAATTTTGAAAGTTTTGCCTTGCTGCCGTTGCAATGACGAGTACTCGAAATGACAGTACTCTCTTGATTTTTTCACTCGTGTTCCGCAGGCCGCAGTTTGCCCTACCACTTCATCCCCAACACGTAATGTCGCCTCCCAGAGCGCAGACGTCCGCTGCTCTCTGTAGTCGAAAAGGGCAGTTGTTTGAAGTGCGATGGATGAGCAGCCAGTCCCAGCAGAACAGGAAGCTGTGGCGTGCACTGTTTGTACAAATGCTAGGAACACTGGCGCACCAAGCAGCGCATGTAGCGTGGCCGAGCGCTTTAAGGCGCTGGTTTAAGGCACCAGACTCTCTGTAGGCGCGGTTTCGAATCCCGTAGCTGCCGGGGGCTTTGCTGTGATCGCGTTAAGCTGCCGCTTTTTCTTCAAGTGTAACCTCCTTGAGCTCACATATGTTTGATACATGGAGCATTGTGGCTCCGCCTGACAGTTACAGCTACGATACTTTAGTGGTTACGGAAAGCCCAGGTTCGAAACCTGGTCACGGTACGAAAACGTCTCTTGACGCTGTCTCCTTAACTGCGACAGCTACAGACAAGTGGCGTCGCTACCATACGGCGGGCACGGCTTTTTCTTGCTGTGGATGGCCTAAAGAGACGCTTCCAGTGGGAGAGCAGTGGAAATACATGGCACGGCGATTGCCAAGATACTTCCATTTCGAAGTGATCTTTGTAGTACAAAGGAAACGTTTTGCGGCTGCTGCTCCAACGGTAACGTGGCCGAGCGGTCTAAGGCGCTGGTTTTAGGCACCAGTCTCTTCGGAGGCGTGGGTTCGAATCCCACCGTTGCCACTTTTTACGTCTCATTTTTGTGCCGTTGCGGTGTGTTCTCGTGGGGTAGGACGCAGCTCTTGTGACGCGCGTGCTGTGTAGGTAGCGTGGCCGAGCGGTCTAAGGCGCTGGTTTCAGGCACCATTCTCTTCGGAGGCGTGGGTTCCAATCCCACAGCTGCCAAACGTGTAATGTTTCCTGTGTCGAAGGCAGGTGCACTCATTGCCCGCAAAGGAAACAGCACAACAAGGCGTGAGCGTCTGCTTGGTGAATTGTCGTAGAACAGTGCGTGGTGCAACGACAGGATTTGTAGGCACCTTTTGCTCTCATCATTGCTGGCGTCCGTCTCCACGAAATGCGTCCGGGGCACGCCGTTCTATAACGCGAGAGAGTGGATTTTTTACAGTTGTCGTCAGTTAACCGTGGGTGGCTCCTGCGTTCGCTGGAAAGAGCACTGCCGTCGTTATCCGGTGTGGTCTAGTGGCTAGGATACCTGGCTCTCACCCAGGAGGTCCGGGTTCGATTCCCGGTACCGGAATCGCGCGTTTTTGTTGCTCCTCTTATGCGACTTGTCTCGACTTTGCTCGACTGACGCTACGCTGACGCGTGCAGAAAGCTACGTTAAGTATGATTCACGGCAACACCTGACGGCGAGAGAGATGAAGCGTCTATCCACTTGTTATCCAGCCACATACCTGTAGTCAAGAGGCTTGGGGGACTGCAAGACATTGCCACGGAGGTGAATGCAGCTAACCACTGTAGTTAGTGTCCTGACAGCGCAGGCACGTTCATTTGCTCGTATACATGTGATGGAGACCGTGTCTCACACTGCTGTGGCGTACACCTTGGCCTAGGCTCTGCTGTGTATCGCCACTTGCATTACAGGCAGCTGCTTTCGCGGGCGCGTCCGTGGCCGTGATCGTCTAGTGGTTAGGACATTGCGTTGTGGCCGCAATAACCCAGGTTCGAATCCTGGTCACGGCAATTTTGAAAGTTTTGCCTTGCTGCCGTTGCAATGACGAGTACTCGAAATGACAGTACTCTCTTGATTTTTTCACTCGTGTTCCGCAGGCCGCAGTTTGCCCTACCACTTCATCCCCAACACGTAATGTCGCCTCCCAGAGCGCAGACGTCCGCTGCTCTCTGTAGTCGAAAAGGGCAGTTGTTTGAAGTGCGATGGATGAGCAGCCAGTCCCAGCAGAACAGGAAGCTGTGGCGTGCACTGTTTGTACAAATGCTAGGAACACTGGCGCACCAAGCAGCGCATGTAGCGTGGCCGAGCGCTTTAAGGCGCTGGTTTAAGGCACCAGACTCTCTGTAGGCGCGGTTTCGAATCCCGTAGCTGCCGGGGGCTTTGCTGTGATCGCGTTAAGCTGCCGCTTTTTCTTCAAGTGTAACCTCCTTGAGCTCACATATGTTTGATACATGGAGCATTGTGGCTCCGCCTGACAGTTACAGCTACGATACTTTAGTGGTTACGGAAAGCCCAGGTTCGAAACCTGGTCACGGTACGAAAACGTCTCTTGACGCTGTCTCCTTAACTGCGACAGCTACAGACAAGTGGCGTCGCTACCATACGGCGGGCACGGCTTTTTCTTGCTGTGGATGGCCTAAAGAGACGCTTCCAGTGGGAGAGCAGTGGAAATACATGGCACGGCGATTGCCAAGATACTTCCATTTCGAAGTGATCTTTGTAGTACAAAGGAAACGTTTTGCGGCTGCTGCTCCAACGGTAACGTGGCCGAGCGGTCTAAGGCGCTGGTTTTAGGCACCAGTCTCTTCGGAGGCGTGGGTTCGAATCCCACCGTTGCCACTTTTTACGTCTCATTTTTGTGCCGTTGCGGTGTGTTCTCGTGGGGTAGGACGCAGCTCTTGTGACGCGCGTGCTGTGTAGGTAGCGTGGCCGAGCGGTCTAAGGCGCTGGTTTCAGGCACCATTCTCTTCGGAGGCGTGGGTTCCAATCCCACAGCTGCCAAACGTGTAATGTTTCCTGTGTCGAAGGCAGGTGCACTCATTGCCCGCAAAGGAAACAGCACAACAAGGCGTGAGCGTCTGCTTGGTGAATTGTCGTAGAACAGTGCGTGGTGCAACGACAGGATTTGTAGGCACCTTTTGCTCTCATCATTGCTGGCGTCCGTCTCCACGAAATGCGTCCGGGGCACGCCGTTCTATAACGCGAGAGAGTGGATTTTTTACAGTTGTCGTCAGTTAACCGTGGGTGGCTCCTGCGTTCGCTGGAAAGAGCACTGCCGTCGTTATCCGGTGTGGTCTAGTGGCTAGGATACCTGGCTCTCACCCAGGAGGCCCGGGTTCGATTCCCGGTACCGGAATCGCGCGTTTTTGTTGCTCCTCTTATGCGACTTGTCTCGACTTTGCTCGACTGACGCTACGCTGACGCGTGCAGAAAGCTACGTTAAGTATGATTCACGGCAACACCTGACGGCGAGAGAGATGAAGCGTCTATCCACTTGTTATCCAGCCACATACCTGTAGTCAAGAGGCTTGGGGGACTGCAAGACATTGCCACGGAGGTGAATGCAGCTAACCACTGTAGTTAGTGTCCTGACAGCGCAGGCACGTTCATTTGCTCGTATACATGTGATGGAGACCGTGTCTCACACTGCTGTGGCGTACACCTTGGCCTAGGCTCTGCTGTGTATCGCCACTTGCATTACAGGCAGCTGCTTTCGCGGGCGCGTCCGTGGCCGTGATCGTCTAGTGGTTAGGACATTGCGTTGTGGCCGCAATAACCCAGGTTCGAATCCTGGTCACGGCAATTTTGAAAGTTTTGCCTTGCTGCCGTTGCAATGACGAGTACTCGAAATGACAGTACTCTCTTGATTTTTTCACTCGTGTTCCGCAGGCCGCAGTTTGCCCTACCACTTCATCCCCAACACGTAATGTCGCCTCCCAGAGCGCAGACGTCCGCTGCTCTCTGTAGTCGAAAAGGGCAGTTGTTTGAAGTGCGATGGATGAGCAGCCAGTCCCAGCAGAACAGGAAGCTGTGGCGTGCACTGTTTGTACAAATGCTAGGAACACTGGCGCACCAAGCAGCGCATGTAGCGTGGCCGAGCGCTTTAAGGCGCTGGTTTAAGGCACCAGACTCTCTGTAGGCGCGGTTTCGAATCCCGTAGCTGCCGGGGGCTTTGCTGTGATCGCGTTAAGCTGCCGCTTTTTCTTCAAGTGTAACCTCCTTGAGCTCACATATGTTTGATACATGGAGCATTGTGGCTCCGCCTGACAGTTACAGCTACGATACTTTAGTGGTTACGGAAAGCCCAGGTTCGAAACCTGGTCACGGTACGAAAACGTCTCTTGACGCTTTCTCCTTAACTGCGACAGCTACAGACAAGTGGCGTCGCTACCATACGGCGGGCACGGCTTTTTCTTGCTGTGGATGGCCTAAAGAGACGCTTCCAGTGGGAGAGCAGTGGAAATACATGGCACGGCGATTGCCAAGATACTTCCATTTCGAAGTGATCTTTGTAGTACAAAGGAAACGTTTTGCGGCTGCTGCTCCAACGGTAACGTGGCCGAGCGGTCTAAGGCGCTGGTTTTAGGCACCAGTCTCTTCGGAGGCGTGGGTTCGAATCCCACCGTTGCCACTTTTTACGTCTCATTTTTGTGCCGTTGCGGTGTGTTCTCGTGGGGTAGGACGCAGCTCTTGTGACGCGCGTGCTGTGTAGGTAGCGTGGCCGAGCGGTCTAAGGCGCTGGTTTCAGGCACCATTCTCTTCGGAGGCGTGGGTTCCAATCCCACAGCTGCCAAACGTGTAATGTTTCCTGTGTCGAAGGCAGGTGCACTCATTGCCCGCAAAGGAAACAGCACAACAAGGCGTGAGCGTCTGCTTGGTGAATTGTCGTAGAACAGTGCGTGGTGCAACGACAGGATTTGTAGGCACCTTTTGCTCTCATCATTGCTGGCGTCCGTCTCCACGAAATGCGTCCGGGGCACGCCGTTCTATAACGCGAGAGAGTGGATTTTTTACAGTTGTCGTCAGTTAACCGTGGGTGGCTCCTGCGTTCGCTGGAAAGAGCACTGCCGTCGTTATCCGGTGTGGTCTAGTGGCTAGGATACCTGGCTCTCACCCAGGAGGCCCGGGTTCGATTCCCGGTACCGGAATCGCGCGTTTTTGTTGCTCCTCTTATGCGACTTGTCTCGACTTTGCTCGACTGACGCTACGCTGACGCGTGCAGAAAGCTACGTTAAGTATGATTCACGGCAACACCTGACGGCGAGAGAGATGAAGCGTCTATCCACTTGTTATCCAGCCACATACCTGTAGTCAAGAGGCTTGGGGGACTGCAAGACATTGCCACGGAGGTGAATGCAGCTAACCACTGTAGTTAGTGTCCTGACAGCGCAGGCACGTTCATTTGCTCGTATACATGTGATGGAGACCGTGTCTCACACTGCTGTGGCGTACACCTTGGCCTAGGCTCTGCTGTGTATCGCCACTTGCATTACAGGCAGCTGCTTTCGCGGGCGCGTCCGTGGCCGTGATCGTCTAGTGGTTAGGACATTGCGTTGTGGCCGCAATAACCCAGGTTCGAATCCTGGTCACGGCAATTTTGAAAGTTTTGCCTTGCTGCCGTTGCAATGACGAGTACTCGAAATGACAGTACTCTCTTGATTTTTTCACTCGTGTTCCGCAGGCCGCAGTTTGCCCTACCACTTCATCCCCAACACGTAATGTCGCCTCCCAGAGCGCAGACGTCCGCTGCTCTCTGTAGTCGAAAAGGGCAGTTGTTTGAAGTGCGATGGATGAGCAGCCAGTCCCAGCAGAACAGGAAGCTGTGGCGTGCACTGTTTGTACAAATGCTAGGAACACTGGCGCACCAAGCAGCGCATGTAGCGTGGCCGAGCGCTTTAAGGCGCTGGTTTAAGGCACCAGACTCTCTGTAGGCGCGGTTTCGAATCCCGTAGCTGCCGGGGGCTTTGCTGTGATCGCGTTAAGCTGCCGCTTTTTCTTCAAGTGTAACCTCCTTGAGCTCACATATGTTTGATACATGGAGCATTGTGGCTCCGCCTGACAGTTACAGCTACGATACTTTAGTGGTTACGGAAAGCCCAGGTTCGAAACCTGGTCACGGTACGAAAACGTCTCTTGACGCTGTCTCCTTAACTGCGACAGCTACAGACAAGTGGCGTCGCTACCATACGGCGGGCACGGCTTTTTCTTGCTGTGGATGGCCTAAAGAGACGCTTCCAGTGGGAGAGCAGTGGAAATACATGGCACGGCGATTGCCAAGATACTTCCATTTCGAAGTGATCTTTGTAGTACAAAGGAAACGTTTTGCGGCTGCTGCTCCAACGGTAACGTGGCCGAGCGGTCTAAGGCGCTGGTTTTAGGCACCAGTCTCTTCGGAGGCGTGGGTTCGAATCCCACCGTTGCCACTTTTTACGTCTCATTTTTGTGCCGTTGCGGTGTGTTCTCGTGGGGTAGGACGCAGCTCTTGTGACGCGCGTGCTGTGTAGGTAGCGTGGCCGAGCGGTCTAAGGCGCTGGTTTCAGGCACCATTCTCTTCGGAGGCGTGGGTTCCAATCCCACAGCTGCCAAACGTGTAATGTTTCCTGTGTCGAAGGCAGGTGCACTCATTGCCCGCAAAGGAAACAGCACAACAAGGCGTGAGCGTCTGCTTGGTGAATTGTCGTAGAACAGTGCGTGGTGCAACGACAGGATTTGTAGGCACCTTTTGCTCTCATCATTGCTGGCGTCCGTCTCCACGAAATGCGTCCGGGGCACGCCGTTCTATAACGCGAGAGAGTGGATTTTTTACAGTTGTCGTCAGTTAACCGTGGGTGGCTCCTGCGTTCGCTGGAAAGAGCACTGCCGTCGTTATCCGGTGTGGTCTAGTGGCTAGGATACCTGGCTCTCACCCAGGAGGCCCGGGTTCGATTCCCGGTACCGGAATCGCGCGTTTTTGTTGCTCCTCTTATGCGACTTGTCTCGACTTTGCTCGACTGACGCTACGCTGACGCGTGCAGAAAGCTACGTTAAGTATGATTCACGGCAACACCTGACGGCGAGAGAGATGAAGCGTCTATCCACTTGTTATCCAGCCACATACCTGTAGTCAAGAGGCTTGGGGGACTGCAAGACATTGCCACGGAGGTGAATGCAGCTAACCACTGTAGTTAGTGTCCTGACAGCGCAGGCACGTTCATTTGCTCGTATACATGTGATGGAGACCGTGTCTCACACTGCTGTGGCGTACACCTTGGCCTAGGCTCTGCTGTGTATCGCCACTTGCATTACAGGCAGCTGCTTTCGCGGGCGCGTCCGTGGCCGTGATCGTCTAGTGGTTAGGACATTGCGTTGTGGCCGCAATAACCCAGGTTCGAATCCTGGTCACGGCAATTTTGAAAGTTTTGCCTTGCTGCCGTTGCAATGACGAGTACTCGAAATGACAGTACTCTCTTGATTTTTTCACTCGTGTTCCGCAGGCCGCAGTTTGCCCTACCACTTCATCCCCAACACGTAATGTCGCCTCCCAGAGCGCAGACGTCCGCTGCTCTCTGTAGTCGAAAAGGGCAGTTGTTTGAAGTGCGATGGATGAGCAGCCAGTCCCAGCAGAACAGGAAGCTGTGGCGTGCACTGTTTGTACAAATGCTAGGAACACTGGCGCACCAAGCAGCGCATGTAGCGTGGCCGAGCGCTTTAAGGCGCTGGTTTAAGGCACCAGACTCTCTGTAGGCGCGGTTTCGAATCCCGTAGCTGCCGGGGGCTTTGCTGTGATCGCGTTAAGCTGCCGCTTTTTCTTCAAGTGTAACCTCCTTGAGCTCACATATGTTTGATACATGGAGCATTGTGGCTCCGCCTGACAGTTACAGCTACGATACTTTAGTGGTTACGGAAAGCCCAGGTTCGAAACCTGGTCACGGTACGAAAACGTCTCTTGACGCTTTCTCCTTAACTGCGACAGCTACAGACAAGTGGCGTCGCTACCATACGGCGGGCACGGCTTTTTCTTGCTGTGGATGGCCTAAAGAGACGCTTCCAGTGGGAGAGCAGTGGAAATACATGGCACGGCGATTGCCAAGATACTTCCATTTCGAAGTGATCTTTGTAGTACAAAGGAAACGTTTTGCGGCTGCTGCTCCAACGGTAACGTGGCCGAGCGGTCTAAGGCGCTGGTTTTAGGCACCAGTCTCTTCGGAGGCGTGGGTTCGAATCCCACCGTTGCCACTTTTTACGTCTCATTTTTGTGCCGTTGCGGTGTGTTCTCGTGGGGTAGGACGCAGCTCTTGTGACGCGCGTGCTGTGTAGGTAGCGTGGCCGAGCGGTCTAAGGCGCTGGTTTCAGGCACCATTCTCTTCGGAGGCGTGGGTTCCAATCCCACAGCTGCCAAACGTGTAATGTTTCCTGTGTCGAAGGCAGGTGCACTCATTGCCCGCAAAGGAAACAGCACAACAAGGCGTGAGCGTCTGCTTGGTGAATTGTCGTAGAACAGTGCGTGGTGCAACGACAGGATTTGTAGGCACCTTTTGCTCTCATCATTGCTGGCGTCCGTCTCCACGAAATGCGTCCGGGGCACGCCGTTCTATAACGCGAGAGAGTGGATTTTTTACAGTTGTCGTCAGTTAACCGTGGGTGGCTCCTGCGTTCGCTGGAAAGAGCACTGCCGTCGTTATCCGGTGTGGTCTAGTGGCTAGGATACCTGGCTCTCACCCAGGAGGCCCGGGTTCGATTCCCGGTACCGGAATCGCGCGTTTTTGTTGCTCCTCTTATGCGACTTGTCTCGACTTTGCTCGACTGACGCTACGCTGACGCGTGCAGAAAGCTACGTTAAGTATGATTCACGGCAACACCTGACGGCGAGAGAGATGAAGCGTCTATCCACTTGTTATCCAGCCACATACCTGTAGTCAAGAGGCTTGGGGGACTGCAAGACATTGCCACGGAGGTGAATGCAGCTAACCACTGTAGTTAGTGTCCTGACAGCGCAGGCACGTTCATTTGCTCGTATACATGTGATGGAGACCGTGTCTCACACTGCTGTGGCGTACACCTTGGCCTAGGCTCTGCTGTGTATCGCCACTTGCATTACAGGCAGCTGCTTTCGCGGGCGCGTCCGTGGCCGTGATCGTCTAGTGGTTAGGACATTGCGTTGTGGCCGCAATAACCCAGGTTCGAATCCTGGTCACGGCAATTTTGAAAGTTTTGCCTTGCTGCCGTTGCAATGACGAGTACTCGAAATGACAGTACTCTCTTGATTTTTTCACTCGTGTTCCGCAGGCCGCAGTTTGCCCTACCACTTCATCCCCAACACGTAATGTCGCCTCCCAGAGCGCAGACGTCCGCTGCTCTCTGTAGTCGAAAAGGGCAGTTGTTTGAAGTGCGATGGATGAGCAGCCAGTCCCAGCAGAACAGGAAGCTGTGGCGTGCACTGTTTGTACAAATGCTAGGAACACTGGCGCACCAAGCAGCGCATGTAGCGTGGCCGAGCGCTTTAAGGCGCTGGTTTAAGGCACCAGACTCTCTGTAGGCGCGGTTTCGAATCCCGTAGCTGCCGGGGGCTTTGCTGTGATCGCGTTAAGCTGCCGCTTTTTCTTCAAGTGTAACCTCCTTGAGCTCACATATGTTTGATACATGGAGCATTGTGGCTCCGCCTGACAGTTACAGCTACGATACTTTAGTGGTTACGGAAAGCCCAGGTTCGAAACCTGGTCACGGTACGAAAACGTCTCTTGACGCTTTCTCCTTAACTGCGACAGCTACAGACAAGTGGCGTCGCTACCATACGGCGGGCACGGCTTTTTCTTGCTGTGGATGGCCTAAAGAGACGCTTCCAGTGGGAGAGCAGTGGAAATACATGGCACGGCGATTGCCAAGATACTTCCATTTCGAAGTGATCTTTGTAGTACAAAGGAAACGTTTTGCGGCTGCTGCTCCAACGGTAACGTGGCCGAGCGGTCTAAGGCGCTGGTTTTAGGCACCAGTCTCTTCGGAGGCGTGGGTTCGAATCCCACCGTTGCCACTTTTTACGTCTCATTTTTGTGCCGTTGCGGTGTGTTCTCGTGGGGTAGGACGCAGCTCTTGTGACGCGCGTGCTGTGTAGGTAGCGTGGCCGAGCGGTCTAAGGCGCTGGTTTCAGGCACCATTCTCTTCGGAGGCGTGGGTTCCAATCCCACAGCTGCCAAACGTGTAATGTTTCCTGTGTCGAAGGCAGGTGCACTCATTGCCCGCAAAGGAAACAGCACAACAAGGCGTGAGCGTCTGCTTGGTGAATTGTCGTAGAACAGTGCGTGGTGCAACGACAGGATTTGTAGGCACCTTTTGCTCTCATCATTGCTGGCGTCCGTCTCCACGAAATGCGTCCGGGGCACGCCGTTCTATAACGCGAGAGAGTGGATTTTTTACAGTTGTCGTCAGTTAACCGTGGGTGGCTCCTGCGTTCGCTGGAAAGAGCACTGCCGTCGTTATCCGGTGTGGTCTAGTGGCTAGGATACCTGGCTCTCACCCAGGAGGCTCGGGTTCGATTCCCGGTACCGGAATCGCGCGTTTTTGTTGCTCCTCTTATGCGACTTGTCTCGACTTTGCTCGACTGACGCTACGCTGACGCGTGCAGAAAGCTACGTTAAGTATGATTCACGGCAACACCTGACGGCGAGAGAGATGAAGCGTCTATCCACTTGTTATCCAGCCACATACCTGTAGTCAAGAGGCTTGGGGGACTGCAAGACATTGCCACGGAGGTGAATGCAGCTAACCACTGTAGTTAGTGTCCTGACAGCGCAGGCACGTTCATTTGCTCGTATACATGTGATGGAGACCGTGTCTCACACTGCTGTGGCGTACACCTTGGCCTAGGCTCTGCTGTGTATCGCCACTTGCATTACAGGCAGCTGCTTTCGCGGGCGCGTCCGTGGCCGTGATCGTCTAGTGGTTAGGACATTGCGTTGTGGCCGCAATAACCCAGGTTCGAATCCTGGTCACGGCAATTTTGAAAGTTTTGCCTTGCTGCCGTTGCAATGACGAGTACTCGAAATGACAGTACTCTCTTGATTTTTTCACTCGTGTTCCGCAGGCCGCAGTTTGCCCTACCACTTCATCCCCAACACGTAATGTCGCCTCCCAGAGCGCAGACGTCCGCTGCTCTCTGTAGTCGAAAAGGGCAGTTGTTTGAAGTGCGATGGATGAGCAGCCAGTCCCAGCAGAACAGGAAGCTGTGGCGTGCACTGTTTGTACAAATGCTAGGAACACTGGCGCACCAAGCAGCGCATGTAGCGTGGCCGAGCGCTTTAAGGCGCTGGTTTAAGGCACCAGACTCTCTGTAGGCGCGGTTTCGAATCCCGTAGCTGCCGGGGGCTTTGCTGTGATCGCGTTAAGCTGCCGCTTTTTCTTCAAGTGTAACCTCCTTGAGCTCACATATGTTTGATACATGGAGCATTGTGGCTCCGCCTGACAGTTACAGCTACGATACTTTAGTGGTTACGGAAAGCCCAGGTTCGAAACCTGGTCACGGTACGAAAACGTCTCTTGACGCTTTCTCCTTAACTGCGACAGCTACAGACAAGTGGCGTCGCTACCATACGGCGGGCACGGCTTTTTCTTGCTGTGGATGGCCTAAAGAGACGCTTCCAGTGGGAGAGCAGTGGAAATACATGGCACGGCGATTGCCAAGATACTTCCATTTCGAAGTGATCTTTGTAGTACAAAGGAAACGTTTTGCGGCTGCTGCTCCAACGGTAACGTGGCCGAGCGGTCTAAGGCGCTGGTTTTAGGCACCAGTCTCTTCGGAGGCGTGGGTTCGAATCCCACCGTTGCCACTTTTTACGTCTCATTTTTGTGCCGTTGCGGTGTGTTCTCGTGGGGTAGGACGCAGCTCTTGTGACGCGCGTGCTGTGTAGGTAGCGTGGCCGAGCGGTCTAAGGCGCTGGTTTCAGGCACCATTCTCTTCGGAGGCGTGGGTTCCAATCCCACAGCTGCCAAACGTGTAATGTTTCCTGTGTCGAAGGCAGGTGCACTCATTGCCCGCAAAGGAAACAGCACAACAAGGCGTGAGCGTCTGCTTGGTGAATTGTCGTAGAACAGTGCGTGGTGCAACGACAGGATTTGTAGGCACCTTTTGCTCTCATCATTGCTGGCGTCCGTCTCCACGAAATGCGTCCGGGGCACGCCGTTCTATAACGCGAGAGAGTGGATTTTTTACAGTTGTCGTCAGTTAACCGTGGGTGGCTCCTGCGTTCGCTGGAAAGAGCACTGCCGTCGTTATCCGGTGTGGTCTAGTGGCTCAGTCAGTTCAGTTTCAGCCGTGCTCGCGAGTGGCCGCTGTTAACTGTTGCGCTGCGCTTCAGTGTTTACATCGCTGTACTTGTGCTTCGCCGAGTGCCGTCTGTCCGTTAATCTCCGTGTTCGTTCCTGTTCCTTGTGATCTGATCACTCTTTCTGGTCTTGCTGCTGCTACTTGGAATTTCGGTTGTTTAACCGAAATTGCTTCGCTGGATTAACCATGGCTACAAACCTCAGGAAGAATACTCTGGTATTTGCTTTTGACAAAGAATCCCGTCCTGTTCAGCCGACATCCCTGGAAATTGATGACTGGATTACACAGGTAATTGGTCTAAATTCTGAAACCGTTCATACCTGGCAACTGGATCAGGAAAAATACTGTGTTTTTGTCAAGTTAATCAGTGCTTCGACTGTTGATAAAGTGTTACGAAAGTGGGGCTATGAAGTAGATTTTGTGCATAGAAATGGTTATAAAAGTAAGGTTTCCATCTATAGAGCGGACATTCATTACAAAACCGTTCGTGTCTTGAATCTCCCCATTGAAATTGAAAATGATAAGATTAAGGAAGCTCTTTCAAACTACGGAGACGTTAAATCAATTGCAAATGAAAGATGGTCGCCTCGCTTTAAACTGCAGTGTTTTAACGGGGTCCGCTGTGTAGAGATGGACGTTAAGACGAATATTCCGTCTCACATAACTGTTTGTGGGTATAAGGCACAAATTGTTTATACAGGTCAGGAAGCTACATGTCATATATGTAACGAAACCGGCCACTTCAGACAGGAATGTCCGCGGCGAACTGTTGTGCTTAAAAGTAATTTGATACAGCGTCAGAAGCTTACCTTAAATGATCTGTTACCAAAGAATAGCCCGGAACAACTGGTTGAGGATGTTTACGCAGCGGGACAAGCTGATGTCTCCCTTCACGATAACAGTCAATTTCCCCCGTTAACAACAAAAGGAAACCCCGTTGCCACTACTCGTGAAACTGAAATGCAACCGAAAAAACGACCTCTGGAGCTAACTGATAGTTGCTCAGAGGACGAGCTGTCTTGTCCCACTCCCTCACTTCGCAAGCAAAAACAGTGCGATGAGAAGGCAGAGGAACCTGAAGGCAAAATGCGAATGGAAACTAATGAACAGAAAGATAATACACATACGGTACCAGAAAATGAAAGGGGTGTAAGTAGCATTAATTTGCAAGAAACAACAGGTGCAGTAGCCGATTGCAAAGATCAGAATCTATCTGTTAATAAACAACTTCAGGGAGAGGATGCAAAACTGCAGTCTCCATTTGTTTCCCTCGATCAGAAAGTGAGTGAAATTAATAAAGAACGAGGAAGTGGTGGCCAAACTGAAATCACGGTCAACACCTCAGGGCAGGCGCCGGCAACCGAAATTGCGAAAGCGTCTGCTGCTGCTCCAGATAAGCCGCGAAGTAAAATACCGACGCAACCAAATGAGAATGTAGCTCGTAACCAAGGGAAGGGAAAATCCAGTAGGGGCGACCCAAGCCCAAAGAATGTTCAGTCCGAAACGGTCGTACACGAATCACTGGAGGAAAAATCAGGAAGTTTACCAGGAAATCAGTCTGCTTGCGGCACAAGAGAAAACGTCAGAAGTAGAAAAAAAACGGGACAGTAACTAATAAACTGATTGAAGTGTTATTCCATGTTCAGCCTTCCGAGACAACTGTTACAGCTTAACTGAACCCTGAACCACAGTAAACTAAATTAGTTCAACAAAACAACTACATAGTGACAGCACAATGACGCAATCTTATTCTGTCACCACTATAAACATAAATAAAATCACGACCGGTTTGAAATTATCGGCCCTTAAGGAATTTTTGTACGAATCCGCGACTGATATTGCCCTGTTACAAGAAGTTCTAATTTCGGATTTGGTAATTCCCGGTTTTGTCAGTTACATAAATGTGTCTCCCGAAACAAGTGTTGGAACAGCTATTTTGGTAAGGGAAGGGATTACAGTAAGCGAGTTGGAACGACTGGAATCCGGAAGGGGAATAGGACTAAACATCTATGATGTGACTATCATCAACTTGTACGCCCCTTCAGGAAGTTCTCATCGAGCTGACAGGGCACGTTTCTTCAAAGATGACCTGATATACTTGTTAAGGAAATCACCAAGACAGTTATTACTTGGAGGTGATTTTAATTGTGTTTTAAATCGAAAAGATCAGTTACCTAATTTTAATTTCTCAAGTGAACTAAAACAATTAGTTACTGGTTTAGAATTAAAGGATATATGGGAAATCAAATACCCCTCCACTGTTGAGTTCACTTATGTCACGGCAACATCACGTAGCAGGATTGATAGACTATATATTTCTAAAAATCTTGTAACTTCCGTGACAAAAGTAGAAACCGTTCCTACGTACTTTTCAGACCATTCAAGTGTCTTAGCTTGCATAAATCTAACAAGACAGCCGGTTCGCCGATTCAAGAATCAGTGGAATTTGAACACTTCCTTGTTAGTTAATCATGATTTAGAAGATCTGATTAAAGAAACATGGGCAATATGCCTGCGAGCCCGTAGTAGATATGCCACTGCTATTGACTGGTGGGTTAAAATGGCAAAGCCAAAGTTGAGGAAAGTTCTTATTCAATACAGTGCCCAGAGCGCAAGGGAAATGAAATGCACTATAGAGTATTACTATTCTGTTTTGAGAGATCTATATGATCAAGTCTCAGCAGGTTCCTCACTTCGGATAGCAGACATAAAAAAAGTCAAAGCCAAGTTACTTAATATCAAGAGAAGTCAAATGGAAGGGTTGAAGATAAAATCGAAGGCAAATTCGGTGTCAGCAGATGAAACTACTTCCCTATATCATTTAGTGAAGCATACGAAAAACGGGAGAAGGACTTTTATTGAAGAAATTCGAACAAAACACGGCACGATTCTCAGAACCCAGCAGGATATCATGGACGAGATTTATCGCTATTATTGCGAGCTATATTCTGTACATCAAAGTAGTGATACTTCCTTGGAAGAATTCCTTGACATCATAGCCCCACAGCTGACAGAAGATGACAACGAAAATTTTCTCGAGGTTGTCAGTGAAGAAGACGTGTATGAGACTCTGTGCGCCTCGCCACCAAAAAAATCCCCAGGGCCGGATGGTCTGCCAGCAGAGTTTTACATCCGTTACTGGCCAATAGTAGGTGCGAAAATTACGGACATTGTAAATGAGGTTATTCAGGGTAAAATGATTCCGGCTGAGTTTAAGGAGAGTAAAATTGTTCTGGTGCCAAAAAATAATGGAAACAAAGATTTAAATAATTTTCGTCCAATTTCACTGCTGAATTCTGATTATAAATTAATAGCTAGAATAATAAACAAGAGAATTTCATGCCTTACAGATAAAATTATTAGTCAACATCAGAACTGTGCGCAAGGCAGAACCATTTTTCAAAATCTAGCGGAATTCAGGGATATCATTGCAATAACTTCTGTAACAAACATAAAGTGTGCTTTATTGTTTTTAGATTTTTATAAGGCGTTCGATGTAGTTAACCATGAATATCTTCTACAGACATTGAAGAAAATAGGTTTCAACGATAGGGTTATCCAGTTGATTAAGAACATAGCAACTGGAATAAATGCTAAAATAGCGGTGAATTGTCAACAATCCAGGCCGATGCAAATACAACGAGGTATTCCTCAAGGAAGTCCTCTGTCCATGTCGCTCTTCGCAATTTCGCTGGAACCTTTCCTCCGACACGTCCATGCTACATTAAAAGGCTTAACATTATCAGGAAACAAAACAGTTATAAGAGCCTATGCTGACGATATAGGGGTCATTATAAGGAATAATGACGAGGTAACCACGCTAGCAACAGTGATTGATTCGTACTGTAGAGCATCTGGAGCCAATGCAAACGGAAAAAAAAGTAAGATGTTAAATCTCAGAGGTTTTGCTAATATCAACGTCGAGTGGGCAAAATTAGTCGGACAACATAAAACACTTGGGATCACCCTGACAGCATGCCCTATGAAAATGACGGCTTTAAATTGGAAAGTTGCAGCAGATAAAGTGCAAGGAGCCATTGTAGAGAATTTAACTCGATATATGAACCAAGTTCAACGAACACAGTATATCAACTCATGCATCCTTGCGAAGGCTTATTATACTGCCCAGCTGTTTCCAATACCGAGAATGATAGCGAGAAGAATAATGTCCAAAATCACAAAATTTTTGTGGAGAGGTGAAGTGTTCAGAGTACCTGCTAAAGTAGCCACTTTAGATCCTAAAAATGGTGGACTAGGATTAACTGACATAACGGATAAAGCCTCTGCTCTTTTTATCAAAAGGCAAGTTAATTTAATAAGAGACTCGCGAGAAAGCATAACCAGCCAACTTTTCGAGATCATTAAACCTCCAAGCCTGCTTCCCCCGATTGACGTGCAGAATATCAACAGTCGCTTACAGCACGTGAGGATTTTCTATGTTGAGTTTAGTTATGTCAGTGTCGAACTCAGGCAGTCCCGACACTTAACATCGAGAGCCATAATGCGGGAACGAAAGAAAAGCGAAGGAAGAAACAAAATAGAACGACAGTTTCCAAACATTGAGTGGACTGAGATTTGGAAGAACATTAGTTCTAATGTGCTCACGTCTAACATAAAAACGTCATGGTACAAGACAGTTAACAACATAGTTAGCACCAATGAAAGACTGCACGCAATCGGACTCTGTGAAACAAATTTATGTCAACAATGCCATCTAGTTGACACAGTAATTCATAGATATACTTGCAGTGGTCACATGAATAGTTGGAAGTGGATCCGGGAGCAAATAGCTCTGATTACAAGAACATCCCCTGAGTATATATCGCTGTCATTGATAAACAGGCCTGAAGCACGCTATTTCCCAGAAGCAAAAAATAACGCTGTGTACTGGTTGCTGGGAAATTTTGTTAACTACGTCCTTAACAAATTAGGATCCGATAGCATCATAGAGTTCAAGGTACACATGCTGTGTGAGTTCCACAAAATTAGAAGCTATTCGAATCACAAGAAAAAGTTCGGTAATATGCTAAAAATTGTATTTGAAAGAATGGGCATTGGTTAATATAAAAAAGAAGACTGTGTTGACAGTGATGTATTATAGTTACCTTAAGGATACTATTTAAGATTTTACAGTATATTTATTATGTGTGCTTTCTCTACTTCAGAGAGTAGTTTTTTGAAATTTATAAGCTAATGTACAGAACTTATGTGACATTGAGATTGTGTGTCTAATAGTGCCAAACACAAAGCATGAAAGGTGCATTATTGGCTTATACTAGAAATTTGGAAACAGACAGTTTTTTATAGAAATTTCCTTATCGATTGGTTAAAACCATAAGATTCTATCCGATAAATGTAATATTCAATGGCTGGCACATTGCCCTGTTCATTTTTGCAGTGAAAGACTGATTATATAGATCTGATCACTTGAAATACTTAGATTCAATTAATGTCCAGAAAGTGTAGTTGGAAGGCTAGTCAACTTTATTATATATCTCCTTTCCGCCATTCTCAAGTATTTATGTTTAATTTAATTCTTTCTGGTGATTTAGTCAGTAACACAATCTTCTGTTGTCTTTCCTTAATGTCAGCGCAATTGAAATGATCAAACCGCTTTGTTTAAATAACTTCATGTATGTATAACTTAGTATGTATTTGCAATGTGTAACATTGTTTTTTTTAATAAAGGTTTTATAAAAAAAAAAAAAAAAAAAAAAAAAAGTGGCTAGGATACCTGGCTCTCACCCAGGAGGCCCGGGTTCGATTCCCGGTACCGGAATCGCGCGTTTTTGTTGCTCCTCTTATGCGACTTGTCTCGACTTTGCTCGACTGACGCTACGCTGACGCGTGCAGAAAGCTACGTTAAGTATGATTCACGGCAACACCTGACGGCGAGAGAGATGAAGCGTCTATCCACTTGTTATCCAGCCACATACCTGTAGTCAAGAGGCTTGGGGGACTGCAAGACATTGCCACGGAGGTGAATGCAGCTAACCACTGTAGTTAGTGTCCTGACAGCGCAGGCACGTTCATTTGCTCGTATACATGTGATGGAGACCGTGTCTCACACTGCTGTGGCGTACACCTTGGCCTAGGCTCTGCTGTGTATCGCCACTTGCATTACAGGCAGCTGCTTTCGCGGGCGCGTCCGTGGCCGTGATCGTCTAGTGGTTAGGACATTGCGTTGTGGCCGCAATAACCCAGGTTCGAATCCTGGTCACGGCAATTTTGAAAGTTTTGCCTTGCTGCCGTTGCAATGACGAGTACTCGAAATGACAGTACTCTCTTGATTTTTTCACTCGTGTTCCGCAGGCCGCAGTTTGCCCTACCACTTCATCCCCAACACGTAATGTCGCCTCCCAGAGCGCAGACGTCCGCTGCTCTCTGTAGTCGAAAAGGGCAGTTGTTTGAAGTGCGATGGATGAGCAGCCAGTCCCAGCAGAACAGGAAGCTGTGGCGTGCACTGTTTGTACAAATGCTAGGAACACTGGCGCACCAAGCAGCGCATGTAGCGTGGCCGAGCGCTTTAAGGCGCTGGTTTAAGGCACCAGACTCTCTGTAGGCGCGGTTTCGAATCCCGTAGCTGCCGGGGGCTTTGCTGTGATCGCGTTAAGCTGCCGCTTTTTCTTCAAGTGTAACCTCCTTGAGCTCACATATGTTTGATACATGGAGCATTGTGGCTCCGCCTGACAGTTACAGCTACGATACTTTAGTGGTTACGGAAAGCCCAGGTTCGAAACCTGGTCACGGTACGAAAACGTCTCTTGACGCTTTCTCCTTAACTGCGACAGCTACAGACAAGTGGCGTCGCTACCATACGGCGGGCACGGCTTTTTCTTGCTGTGGATGGCCTAAAGAGACGCTTCCAGTGGGAGAGCAGTGGAAATACATGGCACGGCGATTGCCAAGATACTTCCATTTCGAAGTGATCTTTGTAGTACAAAGGAAACGTTTTGCGGCTGCTGCTCCAACGGTAACGTGGCCGAGCGGTCTAAGGCGCTGGTTTTAGGCACCAGTCTCTTCGGAGGCGTGGGTTCGAATCCCACCGTTGCCACTTTTTACGTCTCATTTTTGTGCCGTTGCGGTGTGTTCTCGTGGGGTAGGACGCAGCTCTTGTGACGCGCGTGCTGTGTAGGTAGCGTGGCCGAGCGGTCTAAGGCGCTGGTTTCAGGCACCATTCTCTTCGGAGGCGTGGGTTCCAATCCCACAGCTGCCAAACGTGTAATGTTTCCTGTGTCGAAGGCAGGTGCACTCATTGCCCGCAAAGGAAACAGCACAACAAGGCGTGAGCGTCTGCTTGGTGAATTGTCGTAGAACAGTGCGTGGTGCAACGACAGGATTTGTAGGCACCTTTTGCTCTCATCATTGCTGGCGTCCGTCTCCACGAAATGCGTCCGGGGCACGCCGTTCTATAACGCGAGAGAGTGGATTTTTTACAGTTGTCGTCAGTTAACCGTGGGTGGCTCCTGCGTTCGCTGGAAAGAGCACTGCCGTCGTTATCCGGTGTGGTCTAGTGGCTAGGATACCTGGCTCTCACCCAGGAGGCCCGGGTTCGATTCCCGGTACCGGAATCGCGCGTTTTTGTTGCTCCTCTTATGCGACTTGTCTCGACTTTGCTCGACTGACGCTACGCTGACGCGTGCAGAAAGCTACGTTAAGTATGATTCACGGCAACACCTGACGGCGAGAGAGATGAAGCGTCTATCCACTTGTTATCCAGCCACATACCTGTAGTCAAGAGGCTTGGGGGACTGCAAGACATTGCCACGGAGGTGAATGCAGCTAACCACTGTAGTTAGTGTCCTGACAGCGCAGGCACGTTCATTTGCTCGTATACATGTGATGGAGACCGTGTCTCACACTGCTGTGGCGTACACCTTGGCCTAGGCTCTGCTGTGTATCGCCACTTGCATTACAGGCAGCTGCTTTCGCGGGCGCGTCCGTGGCCGTGATCGTCTAGTGGTTAGGACATTGCGTTGTGGCCGCAATAACCCAGGTTCGAATCCTGGTCACGGCAATTTTGAAAGTTTTGCCTTGCTGCCGTTGCAATGACGAGTACTCGAAATGACAGTACTCTCTTGATTTTTTCACTCGTGTTCCGCAGGCCGCAGTTTGCCCTACCACTTCATCCCCAACACGTAATGTCGCCTCCCAGAGCGCAGACGTCCGCTGCTCTCTGTAGTCGAAAAGGGCAGTTGTTTGAAGTGCGATGGATGAGCAGCCAGTCCCAGCAGAACAGGAAGCTGTGGCGTGCACTGTTTGTACAAATGCTAGGAACACTGGCGCACCAAGCAGCGCATGTAGCGTGGCCGAGCGCTTTAAGGCGCTGGTTTAAGGCACCAGACTCTCTGTAGGCGCGGTTTCGAATCCCGTAGCTGCCGGGGGCTTTGCTGTGATCGCGTTAAGCTGCCGCTTTTTCTTCAAGTGTAACCTCCTTGAGCTCACATATGTTTGATACATGGAGCATTGTGGCTCCGCCTGACAGTTACAGCTACGATACTTTAGTGGTTACGGAAAGCCCAGGTTCGAAACCTGGTCACGGTACGAAAACGTCTCTTGACGCTGTCTCCTTAACTGCGACAGCTACAGACAAGTGGCGTCGCTACCATACGGCGGGCACGGCTTTTTCTTGCTGTGGATGGCCTAAAGAGACGCTTCCAGTGGGAGAGCAGTGGAAATACATGGCACGGCGATTGCCAAGATACTTCCATTTCGAAGTGATCTTTGTAGTACAAAGGAAACGTTTTGCGGCTGCTGCTCCAACGGTAACGTGGCCGAGCGGTCTAAGGCGCTGGTTTTAGGCACCAGTCTCTTCGGAGGCGTGGGTTCGAATCCCACCGTTGCCACTTTTTACGTCTCATTTTTGTGCCGTTGCGGTGTGTTCTCGTGGGGTAGGACGCAGCTCTTGTGACGCGCGTGCTGTGTAGGTAGCGTGGCCGAGCGGTCTAAGGCGCTGGTTTCAGGCACCATTCTCTTCGGAGGCGTGGGTTCCAATCCCACAGCTGCCAAACGTGTAATGTTTCCTGTGTCGAAGGCAGGTGCACTCATTGCCCGCAAAGGAAACAGCACAACAAGGCGTGAGCGTCTGCTTGGTGAATTGTCGTAGAACAGTGCGTGGTGCAACGACAGGATTTGTAGGCACCTTTTGCTCTCATCATTGCTGGCGTCCGTCTCCACGAAATGCGTCCGGGGCACGCCGTTCTATAACGCGAGAGAGTGGATTTTTTTACAGTTGTCGTCAGTTAACCGTGGGTGGCTCCTGCGTTCGCTGGAAAGAGCACTGCCGTCGTTATCCGGTGTGGTCTAGTGGCCAGTTCCGCTTTAGACGCCGTGCAGTGTGGACGTGCCTAGTCTTCCGCTCCGCCGTAGCGTTACGTATAGTGGACTATCGTTTTTGTTACGTGTTGTGTTGCAACTTCTGAGAGTATTTCTCCGTCGTTGTTTCGTACCTTGTGTTACTTTCTGTCCTTATTTCAGTGTTTTTTGTGTAGCGGTTTCGACCGCATATTTTGAAAATGTCGTCCCAGGTTATTCCTCGTCAGGCTACAGTTAGTTTTGCTTTTGACAAGTCAACCCGCCATGTGCAACCTAGTTCTCTTGAGATTCATGATTGGTTGGTAGATACCTTTGGTGTTCATTCGGATCAGGTGCACACTGCTTATTTTGATACCGAACTGTATGTTTTCTTTGTTAAGTTTATGGACCCACTTCAGGTTGATAAAATTCTTTCTAAATATGGTCATCAAGTTCTCTTTCGGCATCGGGATGATTCTGTAAGTACCGTGCTGCTTTCCAATGCTTCCATCACGTATACCAATGTTCGTGTTTACAACCTTCCACCGGAGGTGGATAATGTCTATCTTAAGGAGGGTCTACAGAAGTATGGTGATGTAAAGAGCATTCGCCTTGAACGCTGGTCAAGCCAACATCGCCTGCAATGTTACAGTGGTATTCGTTCAGTCGAAATGCACGTTAAGCAGAATATTCCATCTCACCTGCAGATCGGTGGATATCGTGTCCATGTAACATATAGTGGTCAGGTTGGCACCTGTTTTTTGTGCAATGAAAGTGGTCACGTGCGTACCGACTGTCCGCGGAGAGTTCTTGTTTTAAAAAATTCTCTCGAACAGCGTCGCAAGTTAACGGTCGCTGACCTCGTTGCAGGTGGTTCTGCTCTTGGTGTAGCACAGTCCAGTGGTAGTAGCGCCCCGCCACAGGTTTTGCGCACCCCTGATACAGAATTTCCTCCTTTGCGTGCTAAATCTGATGTTGTTCCGTCTGTCCCTCAGGTGGGTGTGCCACTTTTGAATAATAAGAGGCGTCGCCCACACGATGGAAATAGTACGGATGAGGATCTCCCTGAGATGCCCCAGTCCGAGCGACCGGCATCCTCCGAGCCACTGTGTACTGTAGCTGCTCCCTGCCCTCCTGAGGTAGCGGTTCCGGTGGCGGCTGCTGGCGCCCCTCCGGCCTCCGACGCAGCTTCTCTCGAGTCGGGTCGTCGGTCGGGCCTGTTGGCGCCGTCTTCCGAACCGACTTCGATGTCACAACAAGTGGAGCCGCGACAACTTCCTGCTTCGCTGCCCCATACCTCTGCCAGCGGAGCTGCTCCGCTTCCTTCCAACTCTGCGGCCTCGGACCTTCCTGCTCACGTTTCGCCTCCGTGCAGTCCATGTTTGCCGGAAGCTAGTGCAGGTGTTGACCATTCCGTTTTGTCGGATGTTTCCCCCGCGACCCCGGATCCCGCATGTGGACCGGCGCGGGTGGTGTCGGATACAGAACTTGACCCTCCTACGTCACCGGCGGCTGAAGTTTCCTTGCCCGTCAGCCGACGCAAGTTACGCGTTCAGCCGAACGTTAATGCTGTTCGTAAAAAACCGAAACGTAAGGGATCCGCGGAACGGGGTAGCAGTCCCCCTCCCTCGGATGCCTCCGTCACCCCTGCTATGGACTGTGACGCTGGTGCGTCGGTGTAGGTGATTTGTTTTCTCGCTTTTCTCTCTATGGTTCAAGCATACACCTTTCTTACCTTAAATGTTAACCGTATTGAGTCCGACGTTCGCATTGCCTCTTTGCGGCAGTTTATTTACGACGCCTGTGCGGACGTAGTGTTTTTGCAAGAAGTGTTGTTTTCTGATCTCTCTCTACCTGGATTTCAAACTGTTTTTAATGTCGCGCCGGAATATTCAACAGGAACTGCTCTTTTCTTTCGAGAGGGCATTCCTATTACTGACATTGAATTCCTTGACTCTGGCCGTGGGATTGGTTGTCGTCTTTTTGATCTCCGCCTCGTTGTTTTGTATGCCCCCTCTGGTTCGGGTCACACTGTGGCTCGATCGCGCTTTTATAAAGAAGAGCTTATTTATCTTTTGCGCCAGAGTCCTCGGAGTCTCCTGCTCGGAGGCGATTTTAATTGTGTTTTACGCCCTGCAGACCAGTCCCCCAATTTTAATTACTGCCGTGATTTACATGACTTAGTTCGTACGATGCATCTGCGTGATGTTTGGGAACACAAATATCCAACCCTGGTGAAATATACGTTTTTTACCGCGTCCTCATGCAGTAGACTCGACAGATTCTATTTATCTGATTTTTTATGTGATAAAATTCTTTCTGTCGATGTTATTCCTACTAGTTTTTCTGACCATTGTGCTTTTACTGCAACTGTAAATCTTAGTCGCCAACCTGCAAAACTTTATCGTTCCCAGTGGATGTTAAATGTTTCCCACCTTGCCGACAGTGCTATGGATGATGTTATAAGTGGCGTGTGGGAGCGATGTCTTCGCTCTGTCCCGCGATACCCCTCCTTGCTGGTTTGGTGGACTGCGTTTGCCAAGCCCAAGATTCGTCAGACTTTGATTTTCTACTGTGCTGCTAGGACGCGTGATTTTAAGAACACGTATGAATATTACTACTCTGTCCTGCGTGAACTATATGACGCGGCGGGTACCTCTCCACTGCGGATCCATGATGTTCGTCGTATTAAAGCCAAGCTCTTGAGCCTTAAACAACGACAGATGGATGGTCTGCGAGTTAAGTCGAAACCTCACTCTCTTGTTGAAGGTGAACTGACATCCTTGTACCACCTGCTACGGCATCAGACTCGTCGTCGTCGCTCCTTCATCTCTTCTCTGACGGTGGATGATGGGCGACAGCTTAGTGCACAGGAGGAAATGGTTCGTGCTCTTCATCAGTATTACACTAGTCTCTATTCTGCCGATGATTCTGGTGAGTCTCTTTCGGATGATGTCTTTGGGGATCTAACTGCGACGATCGCGCCTGACGCGAACGGCGAATTTCTCCGGGAGTTCCAGGTAGATGATGTTTTCGATTTTATTGCTCGCTCTCCGTCCAGTAAATCGCCGGGTCCAGACGGCCTGCCTAAAGAATTTTATCTCCGTTTTTGGCCTCTTTTGGGTGGCATTTTTACGCAGATTTTAAATGAGATTGTCAGAGGGATGGATGTGCCTGCCGATTTTAAAGTAGGGAAAATTGTTTTAATTCCGAAGTCCTCTGGTCGTTTATCTGCTGCCAATCTTCGTCCGCTCACATTGCTGAATTTTGACTATAAGACAGCTGCTAGAGCGCTCAATAGCCGGCTGTCTTCTCTGCTTCGGGGTGTGATTGGTGCACATCAATGTTGTTTTCATGATAGATCTATTCTGACACCAGTAGCCGAATATCGGGATGTTGTCTCGGTTGCGGCGGTTACAAACGTACATTGTGCCTTTGCCTTCCTTGATTTTTATAAGGCTTTTGATCACGTCAGTCATGTGTTTTTAGATCGTGTTTTAGGTACAATAGGTTTTAACGCTTCATCACGTGGTGTTCTTGGCAATTTGTACAGGGGAATAACAGCTCGGGTGTCTGTCAATGGGCAGCTGACGCCGCCCATTGCTATCCGCCGCGGAGTGCCTCAGGGTAGTCCGCTCTCTATGTCTTTATTCGTTTTGTCCCTGGAACCGCTGCTTCGGACTATTGCTCTCAAGCTTCAGGGTATGTCCCTCTCTGGTGGGAAGCTCTCGGTTAAGGCATATGCGGATGATGTCGTTGTTCTCCTCCGTCAACGAGATGATATCCCGTTGTTGAAAGGGGCAGTTGATGCATACTGTCGTGTCTCTGGAGCGCGTCTCAATCAGGGTAAATGTAAGTTCCTTGATATTCGAGGATTTCGCGATGCTGACGTCCCTTGGGCCACTTTTGTCGATCGCCATACGTCCTTGGGGATTATCATTGATCGGTGTCCTCTAAAAATGGCGGCTCTCAATTGGAAGTATGTCACCGAGAAGATACAGGGGGCTCTGATGGTCCATGAGCAGCGCTCTGCTACCATTTTGCAAAAAGTCCGAATTTTAGACACCTACGTCCTATGTAAAGCTTATTATGTTGCTCAGCTGTTCCCACTTCCCATGATGGTGGCGAAAAGGTTGCGCCAATTGTCTAGCAGGTTTATATGGAAGGGCCATCTATTCAAGTTACGTTACGAGGTAATGACGAAACCGCGTCTCTCCGGAGGCTTGGGCCTCTCTGACATTACTCGCAAGGCGTCTGCTTTGTACGTCCGCCGAACGACTCTAATTGTTACGCAAGAAGTGACTTCAATTACATCCAGGCTTTTTACTGTTGTGCGTCCGGCGAGCCTTGCTCCACCTGTCGATGTCGGACGCCTAAATTTTAAGTTGAAACACATTCGGGAATTTTACATTGCGGTGAGTTACCTCGGTGACGTCTTCTTGCGGCGACCGGTGCCAACGACCAAGAGCTTGATTGCCCGCTGGGAGGGGCTGGCCAGTCCCAATCCAATAGAACTGGCGTCTCCATCCGTGTCCTGGAGGAACGTCTGGAAGAACGTTAGTCTGCCGATCCACTCTATGGCCGTGGCGTCCACGTGGTATAGGGTAATAAATAATTTGGTTCCCACCAATGTACGACTGCACCGTATTGGTCTTTCTGACACGGACACCTGTACTCGGTGTGGTCTCCTGGATACCCTTGAACATCGATTCACCTGCTGTGGGCACCTTGCTAATTGGCGTTGGCTCAGGAAACAACTTGCTTTTGTCACTAGGTCTGCTGAAGCCGCTTATACTATTGACATCATCGTCCGGCCCGATTCTTCCTTTTTTCCGCGGACGAAGCTCCATACCGTCATGTGGTTGATTGGCCATTTCGTACATTTTGTCAACAGTTGTCATGAAGAGGATGGACACCTAGCGTTTCGGCAGTACATGCTTACTGCTTACTGGCAGCGCTTGCGATTGCCAGGCCTCCGAGATGATTTTGCCAATATGCTTAGCCTGACATTTGATAGAGAGGGTGTTGGCTAAGGTCACCTGTGTGAGCCATTTTCTTTTATACTGTTTCTGAATTTGCCGCCTTTATGTATGTTTCTTCTCTACACCAGGACTGAAGTTTTCGTTTTTTAACCTTTATTTCAGTAAGCAGTCTACATTATATAGTCATGTTTTAGGATTTTAATTTCAGTACTGTACTTCTTTTGAAGTGGCTGTGTGGTGGATATTCTTTAATATTTTTTTCAATTGATATATTCGTTCGAGTGGTAGAGTGTCTGCTTCAAAAAAAAAAAAAAAAAAAGTGGCTAGGATACCTGGCTCTCACCCAGGAGGTCCGGGTTCGATTCCCGGTACCGGAATCGCGCGTTTTTGTTGCTCCTCTTATGCGACTTGTCTCGACTTTGCTCGACTGACGCTACGCTGACGCGTGCAGAAAGCTACGTTAAGTATGATTCACGGCAACACCTGACGGCGAGAGAGATGAAGCGTCTATCCACTTGTTATCCAGCCACATACCTGTAGTCAAGAGGCTTGGGGGACTGCAAGACATTGCCACGGAGGTGAATGCAGCTAACCACTGTAGTTAGTGTCCTGACAGCGCAGGCACGTTCATTTGCTCGTATACATGTGATGGAGACCGTGTCTCACACTGCTGTGGCGTACACCTTGGCCTAGGCTCTGCTGTGTATCGCCACTTGCATTACAGGCAGCTGCTTTCGCGGGCGCGTCCGTGGCCGTGATCGTCTAGTGGTTAGGACATTGCGTTGTGGCCGCAATAACCCAGGTTCGAATCCTGGTCACGGCAATTTTGAAAGTTTTGCCTTGCTGCCGTTGCAATGACGAGTACTCGAAATGACAGTACTCTCTTGATTTTTTCACTCGTGTTCCGCAGGCCGCAGTTTGCCCTACCACTTCATCCCCAACACGTAATGTCGCCTCCCAGAGCGCAGACGTCCGCTGCTCTCTGTAGTCGAAAAGGGCAGTTGTTTGAAGTGCGATGGATGAGCAGCCAGTCCCAGCAGAACAGGAAGCTGTGGCGTGCACTGTTTGTACAAATGCTAGGAACACTGGCGCACCAAGCAGCGCATGTAGCGTGGCCGAGCGCTTTAAGGCGCTGGTTTAAGGCACCAGACTCTCTGTAGGCGCGGTTTCGAATCCCGTAGCTGCCGGGGGCTTTGCTGTGATCGCGTTAAGCTGCCGCTTTTTCTTCAAGTGTAACCTCCTTGAGCTCACATATGTTTGATACATGGAGCATTGTGGCTCCGCCTGACAGTTACAGCTACGATACTTTAGTGGTTACGGAAAGCCCAGGTTCGAAACCTGGTCACGGTACGAAAACGTCTCTTGACGCTTTCTCCTTAACTGCGACAGCTACAGACAAGTGGCGTCGCTACCATACGGCGGGCACGGCTTTTTCTTGCTGTGGATGGCCTAAAGAGACGCTTCCAGTGGGAGAGCAGTGGAAATACATGGCACGGCGATTGCCAAGATACTTCCATTTCGAAGTGATCTTTGTAGTACAAAGGAAACGTTTTGCGGCTGCTGCTCCAACGGTAACGTGGCCGAGCGGTCTAAGGCGCTGGTTTTAGGCACCAGTCTCTTCGGAGGCGTGGGTTCGAATCCCACCGTTGCCACTTTTTACGTCTCATTTTTGTGCCGTTGCGGTGTGTTCTCGTGGGGTAGGACGCAGCTCTTGTGACGCGCGTGCTGTGTAGGTAGCGTGGCCGAGCGGTCTAAGGCGCTGGTTTCAGGCACCATTCTCTTCGGAGGCGTGGGTTCCAATCCCACAGCTGCCAAACGTGTAATGTTTCCTGTGTCGAAGGCAGGTGCACTCATTGCCCGCAAAGGAAACAGCACAACAAGGCGTGAGCGTCTGCTTGGTGAATTGTCGTAGAACAGTGCGTGGTGCAACGACAGGATTTGTAGGCACCTTTTGCTCTCATCATTGCTGGCGTCCGTCTCCACGAAATGCGTCCGGGGCACGCCGTTCTATAACGCGAGAGAGTGGATTTTTTACAGTTGTCGTCAGTTAACCGTGGGTGGCTCCTGCGTTCGCTGGAAAGAGCACTGCCGTCGTTATACGGTGTGGTCTAGTGGGTAGGATACCTGGCTCTCACCCAGGAGGCCCGCGTTCGATTCCCGGTACCGGAATCGCGCGTTTTTGTTGCTCCTCTTATGCGACTTGTCTCGACTTTGCTCGACTGACGCTACGCTGACGCGTGCAGAAAGCTACGTTAAGTATGATTCACGGCAACACCTGACGGCGAGAGAGATGAAGCGTCTATCCACTTGTTATCCAGCCACATACCTGTAGTCAAGAGGCTTGGGGGACTGCAAGACATTGCCACGGAGGTGAATGCAGCTAACCACTGTAGTTAGTGTCCTGACAGCGCAGGCACGTTCATTTGCTCGTATACATGTGATGGAGACCGTGTCTCACACTGCTGTGGCGTACACCTTGGCCTAGGCTCTGCTGTGTATCGCCACTTGCATTACAGGCAGCTGCTTTCGCGGGCGCGTCCGTGGCCGTGATCGTCTAGTGGTTAGGACATTGCGTTGTGGCCGCAATAACCCAGGTTCGAATCCTGGTCACGGCAATTTTGAAAGTTTTGCCTTGCTGCCGTTGCAATGACGAGTACTCGAAATGACAGTACTCTCTTGATTTTTTCACTCGTGTTCCGCAGGCCGCAGTTTGCCCTACCACTTCATCCCCAACACGTAATGTCGCCTCCCAGAGCGCAGACGTCCGCTGCTCTCTGTAGTCGAAAAGGGCAGTTGTTTGAAGTGCGATGGATGAGCAGCCAGTCCCAGCAGAACAGGAAGCTGTGGCGTGCACTGTTTGTACAAATGCTAGGAACACTGGCGCACCAAGCAGCGCATGTAGCGTGGCCGAGCGCTTTAAGGCGCTGGTTTAAGGCACCAGACTCTCTGTAGGCGCGGTTTCGAATCCCGTAGCTGCCGGGGGCTTTGCTGTGATCGCGTTAAGCTGCCGCTTTTTCTTCAAGTGTAACCTCCTTGAGCTCACATATGTTTGATACATGGAGCATTGTGGCTCCGCCTGACAGTTACAGCTACGATACTTTAGTGGTTACGGAAAGCCCAGGTTCGAAACCTGGTCACGGTACGAAAACGTCTCTTGACGCTTTCTCCTTAACTGCGACAGCTACAGACAAGTGGCGTCGCTACCATACGGCGGGCACGGCTTTTTCTTGCTGTGGATGGCCTAAAGAGACGCTTCCAGTGGGAGAGCAGTGGAAATACATGGCACGGCGATTGCCAAGATACTTCCATTTCGAAGTGATCTTTGTAGTACAAAGGAAACGTTTTGCGGCTGCTGCTCCAACGGTAACGTGGCCGAGCGGTCTAAGGCGCTGGTTTTAGGCACCAGTCTCTTCGGAGGCGTGGGTTCGAATCCCACCGTTGCCACTTTTTACGTCTCATTTTTGTGCCGTTGCGGTGTGTTCTCGTGGGGTAGGACGCAGCTCTTGTGACGCGCGTGCTGTGTAGGTAGCGTGGCCGAGCGGTCTAAGGCGCTGGTTTCAGGCACCATTCTCTTCGGAGGCGTGGGTTCCAATCCCACAGCTGCCAAACGTGTAATGTTTCCTGTGTCGAAGGCAGGTGCACTCATTGCCCGCAAAGGAAACAGCACAACAAGGCGTGAGCGTCTGCTTGGTGAATTGTCGTAGAACAGTGCGTGGTGCAACGACAGGATTTGTAGGCACCTTTTGCTCTCATCATTGCTGGCGTCCGTCTCCACGAAATGCGTCCGGGGCACGCCGTTCTATAACGCGAGAGAGTGGATTTTTTACAGTTGTCGTCAGTTAACCGTGGGTGGCTCCTGCGTTCGCTGGAAAGAGCACTGCCGTCGTTATCCGGTGTGGTCTAGTGGCTAGGATACCTGGCTCTCACCCAGGAGGTCCGGGTTCGATTCCCGGTACCGGAATCGCGCGTTTTTGTTGCTCCTCTTATGCGACTTGTCTCGACTTTGCTCGACTGACGCTACGCTGACGCGTGCAGAAAGCTACGTTAAGTATGATTCACGGCAACACCTGACGGCGAGAGAGATGAAGCGTCTATCCACTTGTTATCCAGCCACATACCTGTAGTCAAGAGGCTTGGGGGACTGCAAGACATTGCCACGGAGGTGAATGCAGCTAACCACTGTAGTTAGTGTCCTGACAGCGCAGGCACGTTCATTTGCTCGTATACATGTGATGGAGACCGTGTCTCACACTGCTGTGGCGTACACCTTGGCCTAGGCTCTGCTGTGTATCGCCACTTGCATTACAGGCAGCTGCTTTCGCGGGCGCGTCCGTGGCCGTGATCGTCTAGTGGTTAGGACATTGCGTTGTGGCCGCAATAACCCAGGTTCGAATCCTGGTCACGGCAATTTTGAAAGTTTTGCCTTGCTGCCGTTGCAATGACGAGTACTCGAAATGACAGTACTCTCTTGATTTTTTCACTCGTGTTCCGCAGGCCGCAGTTTGCCCTACCACTTCATCCCCAACACGTAATGTCGCCTCCCAGAGCGCAGACGTCCGCTGCTCTCTGTAGTCGAAAAGGGCAGTTGTTTGAAGTGCGATGGATGAGCAGCCAGTCCCAGCAGAACAGGAAGCTGTGGCGTGCACTGTTTGTACAAATGCTAGGAACACTGGCGCACCAAGCAGCGCATGTAGCGTGGCCGAGCGCTTTAAGGCGCTGGTTTAAGGCACCAGACTCTCTGTAGGCGCGGTTTCGAATCCCGTAGCTGCCGGGGGCTTTGCTGTGATCGCGTTAAGCTGCCGCTTTTTCTTCAAGTGTAACCTCCTTGAGCTCACATATGTTTGATACATGGAGCATTGTGGCTCCGCCTGACAGTTACAGCTACGATACTTTAGTGGTTACGGAAAGCCCAGGTTCGAAACCTGGTCACGGTACGAAAACGTCTCTTGACGCTGTCTCCTTAACTGCGACAGCTACAGACAAGTGGCGTCGCTACCATACGGCGGGCACGGCTTTTTCTTGCTGTGGATGGCCTAAAGAGACGCTTCCAGTGGGAGAGCAGTGGAAATACATGGCACGGCGATTGCCAAGATACTTCCATTTCGAAGTGATCTTTGTAGTACAAAGGAAACGTTTTGCGGCTGCTGCTCCAACGGTAACGTGGCCGAGCGGTCTAAGGCGCTGGTTTTAGGCACCAGTCTCTTCGGAGGCGTGGGTTCGAATCCCACCGTTGCCACTTTTTACGTCTCATTTTTGTGCCGTTGCGGTGTGTTCTCGTGGGGTAGGACGCAGCTCTTGTGACGCGCGTGCTGTGTAGGTAGCGTGGCCGAGCGATCTAAGGCGCTGGTTTCAGGCACCATTCTCTTCGGAGGCGTGGGTTCCAATCCCACAGCTGCCAAACGTGTAATGTTTCCTGTGTCGAAGGCAGGTGCACTCATTGCCCGCAAAGGAAACAGCACAACAAGGCGTGAGCGTCTGCTTGGTGAATTGTCGTAGAACAGTGCGTGGTGCAACGACAGGATTTGTAGGCACCTTTTGCTCTCATCATTGCTGGCGTCCGTCTCCACGAAATGCGTCCGGGGCACGCCGTTCTATAACGCGAGAGAGTGGATTTTTTACAGTTGTCGTCAGTTAACCGTGGGTGGCTCCTGCGTTCGCTGGAAAGAGCACTGCCGTCGTTATCCGGTGTGGTCTAGTGGCTAGGATACCTGGCTCTCACCCAGGAGGTCCGGGTTCGATTCCCGGTACCGGAATCGCGCGTTTTTGTTGCTCCTCTTATGCGACTTGTCTCGACTTTGCTCGACTGACGCTACGCTGACGCGTGCAGAAAGCTACGTTAAGTATGATTCACGGCAACACCTGACGGCGAGAGAGATGAAGCGTCTATCCACTTGTTATCCAGCCACATACCTGTAGTCAAGAGGCTTGGGGGACTGCAAGACATTGCCACGGAGGTGAATGCAGCTAACCACTGTAGTTAGTGTCCTGACAGCGCAGGCACGTTCATTTGCTCGTATACATGTGATGGAGACCGTGTCTCACACTGCTGTGGCGTACACCTTGGCCTAGGCTCTGCTGTGTATCGCCACTTGCATTACAGGCAGCTGCTTTCGCGGGCGCGTCCGTGGCCGTGATCGTCTAGTGGTTAGGACATTGCGTTGTGGCCGCAATAACCCAGGTTCGAATCCTGGTCACGGCAATTTTGAAAGTTTTGCCTTGCTGCCGTTGCAATGACGAGTACTCGAAATGACAGTACTCTCTTGATTTTTTCACTCGTGTTCCGCAGGCCGCAGTTTGCCCTACCACTTCATCCCCAACACGTAATGTCGCCTCCCAGAGCGCAGACGTCCGCTGCTCTCTGTAGTCGAAAAGGGCAGTTGTTTGAAGTGCGATGGATGAGCAGCCAGTCCCAGCAGAACAGGAAGCTGTGGCGTGCACTGTTTGTACAAATGCTAGGAACACTGGCGCACCAAGCAGCGCATGTAGCGTGGCCGAGCGCTTTAAGGCGCTGGTTTAAGGCACCAGACTCTCTGTAGGCGCGGTTTCGAATCCCGTAGCTGCCGGGGGCTTTGCTGTGATCGCGTTAAGCTGCCGCTTTTTCTTCAAGTGTAACCTCCTTGAGCTCACATATGTTTGATACATGGAGCATTGTGGCTCCGCCTGACAGTTACAGCTACGATACTTTAGTGGTTACGGAAAGCCCAGGTTCGAAACCTGGTCACGGTACGAAAACGTCTCTTGACGCTTTCTCCTTAACTGCGACAGCTACAGACAAGTGGCGTCGCTACCATACGGCGGGCACGGCTTTTTCTTGCTGTGGATGGCCTAAAGAGACGCTTCCAGTGGGAGAGCAGTGGAAATACATGGCACGGCGATTGCCAAGATACTTCCATTTCGAAGTGATCTTTGTAGTACAAAGGAAACGTTTTGCGGCTGCTGCTCCAACGGTAACGTGGCCGAGCGGTCTAAGGCGCTGGTTTTAGGCACCAGTCTCTTCGGAGGCGTGGGTTCGAATCCCACCGTTGCCACTTTTTACGTCTCATTTTTGTGCCGTTGCGGTGTGTTCTCGTGGGGTAGGACGCAGCTCTTGTGACGCGCGTGCTGTGTAGGTAGCGTGGCCGAGCGGTCTAAGGCGCTGGTTTCAGGCACCATTCTCTTCGGAGGCGTGGGTTCCAATCCCACAGCTGCCAAACGTGTAATGTTTCCTGTGTCGAAGGCAGGTGCACTCATTGCCCGCAAAGGAAACAGCACAACAAGGCGTGAGCGTCTGCTTGGTGAATTGTCGTAGAACAGTGCGTGGTGCAACGACAGGATTTGTAGGCACCTTTTGCTCTCATCATTGCTGGCGTCCGTCTCCACGAAATGCGTCCGGGGCACGCCGTTCTATAACGCGAGAGAGTGGATTTTTTACAGTTGTCGTCAGTTAACCGTGGGTGGCTCCTGCGTTCGCTGGAAAGAGCACTGCCGTCGTTATCCGGTGTGGTCTAGTGGCTAGGATACCTGGCTCTCACCCAGGAGGTCCGGGTTCGATTCCCGGTACCGGAATCGCGCGTTTTTGTTGCTCCTCTTATGCGACTTGTCTCGACTTTGCTCGACTGACGCTACGCTGACGCGTGCAGAAAGCTACGTTAAGTATGATTCACGGCAACACCTGACGGCGAGAGAGATGAAGCGTCTATCCACTTGTTATCCAGCCACATACCTGTAGTCAAGAGGCTTGGGGGACTGCAAGACATTGCCACGGAGGTGAATGCAGCTAACCACTGTAGTTAGTGTCCTGACAGCGCAGGCACGTTCATTTGCTCGTATACATGTGATGGAGACCGTGTCTCACACTGCTGTGGCGTACACCTTGGCCTAGGCTCTGCTGTGTATCGCCACTTGCATTACAGGCAGCTGCTTTCGCGGGCGCGTCCGTGGCCGTGATCGTCTAGTGGTTAGGACATTGCGTTGTGGCCGCAATAACCCAGGTTCGAATCCTGGTCACGGCAATTTTGAAAGTTTTGCCTTGCTGCCGTTGCAATGACGAGTACTCGAAATGACAGTACTCTCTTGATTTTTTCACTCGTGTTCCGCAGGCCGCAGTTTGCCCTACCACTTCATCCCCAACACGTAATGTCGCCTCCCAGAGCGCAGACGTCCGCTGCTCTCTGTAGTCGAAAAGGGCAGTTGTTTGAAGTGCGATGGATGAGCAGCCAGTCCCAGCAGAACAGGAAGCTGTGGCGTGCACTGTTTGTACAAATGCTAGGAACACTGGCGCACCAAGCAGCGCATGTAGCGTGGCCGAGCGCTTTAAGGCGCTGGTTTAAGGCACCAGACTCTCTGTAGGCGCGGTTTCGAATCCCGTAGCTGCCGGGGGCTTTGCTGTGATCGCGTTAAGCTGCCGCTTTTTCTTCAAGTGTAACCTCCTTGAGCTCACATATGTTTGATACATGGAGCATTGTGGCTCCGCCTGACAGTTACAGCTACGATACTTTAGTGGTTACGGAAAGCCCAGGTTCGAAACCTGGTCACGGTACGAAAACGTCTCTTGACGCTGTCTCCTTAACTGCGACAGCTACAGACAAGTGGCGTCGCTACCATACGGCGGGCACGGCTTTTTCTTGCTGTGGATGGCCTAAAGAGACGCTTCCAGTGGGAGAGCAGTGGAAATACATGGCACGGCGATTGCCAAGATACTTCCATTTCGAAGTGATCTTTGTAGTACAAAGGAAACGTTTTGCGGCTGCTGCTCCAACGGTAACGTGGCCGAGCGGTCTAAGGCGCTGGTTTTAGGCACCAGTCTCTTCGGAGGCGTGGGTTCGAATCCCACCGTTGCCACTTTTTACGTCTCATTTTTGTGCCGTTGCGGTGTGTTCTCGTGGGGTAGGACGCAGCTCTTGTGACGCGCGTGCTGTGTAGGTAGCGTGGCCGAGCGATCTAAGGCGCTGGTTTCAGGCACCATTCTCTTCGGAGGCGTGGGTTCCAATCCCACAGCTGCCAAACGTGTAATGTTTCCTGTGTCGAAGGCAGGTGCACTCATTGCCCGCAAAGGAAACAGCACAACAAGGCGTGAGCGTCTGCTTGGTGAATTGTCGTAGAACAGTGCGTGGTGCAACGACAGGATTTGTAGGCACCTTTTGCTCTCATCATTGCTGGCGTCCGTCTCCACGAAATGCGTCCGGGGCACGCCGTTCTATAACGCGAGAGAGTGGATTTTTTACAGTTGTCGTCAGTTAACCGTGGGTGGCTCCTGCGTTCGCTGGAAAGAGCACTGCCGTCGTTATCCGGTGTGGTCTAGTGGCTAGGATACCTGGCTCTCACCCAGGAGGTCCGGGTTCGATTCCCGGTACCGGAATCGCGCGTTTTTGTTGCTCCTCTTATGCGACTTGTCTCGACTTTGCTCGACTGACGCTACGCTGACGCGTGCAGAAAGCTACGTTAAGTATGATTCACGGCAACACCTGACGGCGAGAGAGATGAAGCGTCTATCCACTTGTTATCCAGCCACATACCTGTAGTCAAGAGGCTTGGGGGACTGCAAGACATTGCCACGGAGGTGAATGCAGCTAACCACTGTAGTTAGTGTCCTGACAGCGCAGGCACGTTCATTTGCTCGTATACATGTGATGGAGACCGTGTCTCACACTGCTGTGGCGTACACCTTGGCCTAGGCTCTGCTGTGTATCGCCACTTGCATTACAGGCAGCTGCTTTCGCGGGCGCGTCCGTGGCCGTGATCGTCTAGTGGTTAGGACATTGCGTTGTGGCCGCAATAACCCAGGTTCGAATCCTGGTCACGGCAATTTTGAAAGTTTTGCCTTGCTGCCGTTGCAATGACGAGTACTCGAAATGACAGTACTCTCTTGATTTTTTCACTCGTGTTCCGCAGGCCGCAGTTTGCCCTACCACTTCATCCCCAACACGTAATGTCGCCTCCCAGAGCGCAGACGTCCGCTGCTCTCTGTAGTCGAAAAGGGCAGTTGTTTGAAGTGCGATGGATGAGCAGCCAGTCCCAGCAGAACAGGAAGCTGTGGCGTGCACTGTTTGTACAAATGCTAGGAACACTGGCGCACCAAGCAGCGCATGTAGCGTGGCCGAGCGCTTTAAGGCGCTGGTTTAAGGCACCAGACTCTCTGTAGGCGCGGTTTCGAATCCCGTAGCTGCCGGGGGCTTTGCTGTGATCGCGTTAAGCTGCCGCTTTTTCTTCAAGTGTAACCTCCTTGAGCTCACATATGTTTGATACATGGAGCATTGTGGCTCCGCCTGACAGTTACAGCTACGATACTTTAGTGGTTACGGAAAGCCCAGGTTCGAAACCTGGTCACGGTACGAAAACGTCTCTTGACGCTTTCTCCTTAACTGCGACAGCTACAGACAAGTGGCGTCGCTACCATACGGCGGGCACGGCTTTTTCTTGCTGTGGATGGCCTAAAGAGACGCTTCCAGTGGGAGAGCAGTGGAAATACATGGCACGGCGATTGCCAAGATACTTCCATTTCGAAGTGATCTTTGTAGTACAAAGGAAACGTTTTGCGGCTGCTGCTCCAACGGTAACGTGGCCGAGCGGTCTAAGGCGCTGGTTTTAGGCACCAGTCTCTTCGGAGGCGTGGGTTCGAATCCCACCGTTGCCACTTTTTACGTCTCATTTTTGTGCCGTTGCGGTGTGTTCTCGTGGGGTAGGACGCAGCTCTTGTGACGCGCGTGCTGTGTAGGTAGCGTGGCCGAGCGGTCTAAGGCGCTGGTTTCAGGCACCATTCTCTTCGGAGGCGTGGGTTCCAATCCCACAGCTGCCAAACGTGTAATGTTTCCTGTGTCGAAGGCAGGTGCACTCATTGCCCGCAAAGGAAACAGCACAACAAGGCGTGAGCGTCTGCTTGGTGAATTGTCGTAGAACAGTGCGTGGTGCAACGACAGGATTTGTAGGCACCTTTTGCTCTCATCATTGCTGGCGTCCGTCTCCACGAAATGCGTCCGGGGCACGCCGTTCTATAACGCGAGAGAGTGGATTTATTACAGTTGTCGTCAGTTAACCGTGGGTGGCTCCTGCGTTCGCTGGAAAGAGCACTGCCGTCGTTATCCGGTGTGGTCTAGTGGCTAGGATACCTGGCTCTCACCCAGGAGGCCCGCGTTCGATTCCCGGTACCGGAATCGCGCGTTTTTGTTGCTCCTCTTATGCGACTTGTCTCGACTTTGCTCGACTGACGCTACGCTGACGCGTGCAGAAAGCTACGTTAAGTATGATTCACGGCAACACCTGACGGCGAGAGAGATGAAGCGTCTATCCACTTGTTATCCAGCCACATACCTGTAGTCAAGAGGCTTGGGGGACTGCAAGACATTGCCACGGAGGTGAATGCAGCTAACCACTGTAGTTAGTGTCCTGACAGCGCAGGCACGTTCATTTGCTCGTATACATGTGATGGAGACCGTGTCTCACACTGCTGTGGCGTACACCTTGGCCTAGGCTCTGCTGTGTATCGCCACTTGCATTACAGGCAGCTGCTTTCGCGGGCGCGTCCGTGGCCGTGATCGTCTAGTGGTTAGGACATTGCGTTGTGGCCGCAATAACCCAGGTTCGAATCCTGGTCACGGCAATTTTGAAAGTTTTGCCTTGCTGCCGTTGCAATGACGAGTACTCGAAATGACAGTACTCTCTTGATTTTTTCACTCGTGTTCCGCAGGCCGCAGTTTGCCCTACCACTTCATCCCCAACACGTAATGTCGCCTCCCAGAGCGCAGACGTCCGCTGCTCTCTGTAGTCGAAAAGGGCAGTTGTTTGAAGTGCGATGGATGAGCAGCCAGTCCCAGCAGAACAGGAAGCTGTGGCGTGCACTGTTTGTACAAATGCTAGGAACACTGGCGCACCAAGCAGCGCATGTAGCGTGGCCGAGCGCTTTAAGGCGCTGGTTTAAGGCACCAGACTCTCTGTAGGCGCGGTTTCGAATCCCGTAGCTGCCGGGGGCTTTGCTGTGATCGCGTTAAGCTGCCGCTTTTTCTTCAAGTGTAACCTCCTTGAGCTCACATATGTTTGATACATGGAGCATTGTGGCTCCGCCTGACAGTTACAGCTACGATACTTTAGTGGTTACGGAAAGCCCAGGTTCGAAACCTGGTCACGGTACGAAAACGTCTCTTGACGCTGTCTCCTTAACTGCGACAGCTACAGACAAGTGGCGTCGCTACCATACGGCGGGCACGGCTTTTTCTTGCTGTGGATGGCCTAAAGAGACGCTTCCAGTGGGAGAGCAGTGGAAATACATGGCACGGCGATTGCCAAGATACTTCCATTTCGAAGTGATCTTTGTAGTACAAAGGAAACGTTTTGCGGCTGCTGCTCCAACGGTAACGTGGCCGAGCGGTCTAAGGCGCTGGTTTTAGGCACCAGTCTCTTCGGAGGCGTGGGTTCGAATCCCACCGTTGCCACTTTTTACGTCTCATTTTTGTGCCGTTGCGGTGTGTTCTCGTGGGGTAGGACGCAGCTCTTGTGACGCGCGTGCTGTGTAGGTAGCGTGGCCGAGCGATCTAAGGCGCTGGTTTCAGGCACCATTCTCTTCGGAGGCGTGGGTTCCAATCCCACAGCTGCCAAACGTGTAATGTTTCCTGTGTCGAAGGCAGGTGCACTCATTGCCCGCAAAGGAAACAGCACGGTCTGCTTGGTGAATTGTCGTAGAACAGTGCGTGGTGCAACGACAGGATTTGTAGGCACCTTTTGCTCTCATCATTGCTGGCGTCCGTCTCCACGAAATGCGTCCGGGGCACGCCGTTCTATAACGCGAGAGAGTGGATTTTTTACAGTTGTCGTCAGTTAACCGTGGGTGGCTCCTGCGTTCGCTGGAAAGAGCACTGCCGTCGTTATCCGGTGTGGTCTAGTGGCTAGGATACCTGGCTCTCACCCAGGAGGCCCGGGTTCGATTCCCGGTACCGGAATCGCGCGTTTTTGTTGCTCCTCTTATGCGACTTGTCTCGACTTTGCTCGACTGACGCTACGCTGACGCGTGCAGAAAGCTACGTTAAGTATGATTCACGGCAACACCTGACGGCGAGAGAGATGAAGCGTCTATCCACTTGTTATCCAGCCACATACCTGTAGTCAAGAGGCTTGGGGGACTGCAAGACATTGCCACGGAGGTGAATGCAGCTAACCACTGTAGTTAGTGTCCTGACAGCGCAGGCACGTTCATTTGCTCGTATACATGTGATGGAGACCGTGTCTCACACTGCTGTGGCGTACACCTTGGCCTAGGCTCTGCTGTGTATCGCCACTTGCATTACAGGCAGCTGCTTTCGCGGGCGCGTCCGTGGCCGTGATCGTCTAGTGGTTAGGACATTGCGTTGTGGCCGCAATAACCCAGGTTCGAATCCTGGTCACGGCAATTTTGAAAGTTTTGCCTTGCTGCCGTTGCAATGACGAGTACTCGAAATGACAGTACTCTCTTGATTTTTTCACTCGTGTTCCGCAGGCCGCAGTTTGCCCTACCACTTCATCCCCAACACGTAATGTCGCCTCCCAGAGCGCAGACGTCCGCTGCTCTCTGTAGTCGAAAAGGGCAGTTGTTTGAAGTGCGATGGATGAGCAGCCAGTCCCAGCAGAACAGGAAGCTGTGGCGTGCACTGTTTGTACAAATGCTAGGAACACTGGCGCACCAAGCAGCGCATGTAGCGTGGCCGAGCGCTTTAAGGCGCTGGTTTAAGGCACCAGACTCTCTGTAGGCGCGGTTTCGAATCCCGTAGCTGCCGGGGGCTTTGCTGTGATCGCGTTAAGCTGCCGCTTTTTCTTCAAGTGTAACCTCCTTGAGCTCACATATGTTTGATACATGGAGCATTGTGGCTCCGCCTGACAGTTACAGCTACGATACTTTAGTGGTTACGGAAAGCCCAGGTTCGAAACCTGGTCACGGTACGAAAACGTCTCTTGACGCTTTCTCCTTAACTGCGACAGCTACAGACAAGTGGCGTCGCTACCATACGGCGGGCACGGCTTTTTCTTGCTGTGGATGGCCTAAAGAGACGCTTCCAGTGGGAGAGCAGTGGAAATACATGGCACGGCGATTGCCAAGATACTTCCATTTCGAAGTGATCTTTGTAGTACAAAGGAAACGTTTTGCGGCTGCTGCTCCAACGGTAACGTGGCCGAGCGGTCTAAGGCGCTGGTTTTAGGCACCAGTCTCTTCGGAGGCGTGGGTTCGAATCCCACCGTTGCCACTTTTTACGTCTCATTTTTGTGCCGTTGCGGTGTGTTCTCGTGGGGTAGGACGCAGCTCTTGTGACGCGCGTGCTGTGTAGGTAGCGTGGCCGAGCGATCTAAGGCGCTGGTTTCAGGCACCATTCTCTTCGGAGGCGTGGGTTCCAATCCCACAGCTGCCAAACGTGTAATGTTTCCTGTGTCGAAGGCAGGTGCACTCATTGCCCGCAAAGGAAACAGCACGGTCTGCTTGGTGAATTGTCGTAGAACAGTGCGTGGTGCAACGACAGGATTTGTAGGCACCTTTTGCTCTCATCATTGCTGGCGTCCGTCTCCACGAAATGCGTCCGGGGCACGCCGTTCTATAACGCGAGAGAGTGGATTTTTTACAGTTGTCGTCAGTTAACCGTGGGTGGCTCCTGCGTTCGCTGGAAAGAGCACTGCCGTCGTTATCCGGTGTGGTCTAGTGGCTAGGATACCTGGCTCTCACCCAGGAGGCCCGGGTTCGATTCCCGGTACCGGAATCGCGCGTTTTTGTTGCTCCTCTTATGCGACTTGTCTCGACTTTGCTCGACTGACGCTACGCTGACGCGTGCAGAAAGCTACGTTAAGTATGATTCACGGCAACACCTGACGGCGAGAGAGATGAAGCGTCTATCCACTTGTTATCCAGCCACATACCTGTAGTCAAGAGGCTTGGGGGACTGCAAGACATTGCCACGGAGGTGAATGCAGCTAACCACTGTAGTTAGTGTCCTGACAGCGCAGGCACGTTCATTTGCTCGTATACATGTGATGGAGACCGTGTCTCACACTGCTGTGGCGTACACCTTGGCCTAGGCTCTGCTGTGTATCGCCACTTGCATTACAGGCAGCTGCTTTCGCGGGCGCGTCCGTGGCCGTGATCGTCTAGTGGTTAGGACATTGCGTTGTGGCCGCAATAACCCAGGTTCGAATCCTGGTCACGGCAATTTTGAAAGTTTTGCCTTGCTGCCGTTGCAATGACGAGTACTCGAAATGACAGTACTCTCTTGATTTTTTCACTCGTGTTCCGCAGGCCGCAGTTTGCCCTACCACTTCATCCCCAACACGTAATGTCGCCTCCCAGAGCGCAGACGTCCGCTGCTCTCTGTAGTCGAAAAGGGCAGTTGTTTGAAGTGCGATGGATGAGCAGCCAGTCCCAGCAGAACAGGAAGCTGTGGCGTGCACTGTTTGTACAAATGCTAGGAACACTGGCGCACCAAGCAGCGCATGTAGCGTGGCCGAGCGCTTTAAGGCGCTGGTTTAAGGCACCAGACTCTCTGTAGGCGCGGTTTCGAATCCCGTAGCTGCCGGGGGCTTTGCTGTGATCGCGTTAAGCTGCCGCTTTTTCTTCAAGTGTAACCTCCTTGAGCTCACATATGTTTGATACATGGAGCATTGTGGCTCCGCCTGACAGTTACAGCTACGATACTTTAGTGGTTACGGAAAGCCCAGGTTCGAAACCTGGTCACGGTACGAAAACGTCTCTTGACGCTTTCTCCTTAACTGCGACAGCTACAGACAAGTGGCGTCGCTACCATACGGCGGGCACGGCTTTTTCTTGCTGTGGATGGCCTAAAGAGACGCTTCCAGTGGGAGAGCAGTGGAAATACATGGCACGGCGATTGCCAAGATACTTCCATTTCGAAGTGATCTTTGTAGTACAAAGGAAACGTTTTGCGGCTGCTGCTCCAACGGTAACGTGGCCGAGCGGTCTAAGGCGCTGGTTTTAGGCACCAGTCTCTTCGGAGGCGTGGGTTCGAATCCCACCGTTGCCACTTTTTACGTCTCATTTTTGTGCCGTTGCGGTGTGTTCTCGTGGGGTAGGACGCAGCTCTTGTGACGCGCGTGCTGTGTAGGTAGCGTGGCCGAGCGGTCTAAGGCGCTGGTTTCAGGCACCATTCTCTTCGGAGGCGTGGGTTCCAATCCCACAGCTGCCAAACGTGTAATGTTTCCTGTGTCGAAGGCAGGTGCACTCATTGCCCGCAAAGGAAACAGCACAACAAGGCGTGAGCGTCTGCTTGGTGAATTGTCGTAGAACAGTGCGTGGTGCAACGACAGGATTTGTAGGCACCTTTTGCTCTCATCATTGCTGGCGTCCGTCTCCACGAAATGCGTCCGGGGCACGCCGTTCTATAACGCGAGAGAGTGGATTTTTTACAGTTGTCGTCAGTTAACCGTGGGTGGCTCCTGCGTTCGCTGGAAAGAGCACTGCCGTCGTTATCCGGTGTGGTCTAGTGGCTAGGATACCTGGCTCTCACCCAGGAGGCCCGGGTTCGATTCCCGGTACCGGAATCGCGCGTTTTTGTTGCTCCTCTTATGCGACTTGTCTCGACTTTGCTCGACTGACGCTACGCTGACGCGTGCAGAAAGCTACGTTAAGTATGATTCACGGCAACACCTGACGGCGAGAGAGATGAAGCGTCTATCCACTTGTTATCCAGCCACATACCTGTAGTCAAGAGGCTTGGGGGACTGCAAGACATTGCCACGGAGGTGAATGCAGCTAACCACTGTAGTTAGTGTCCTGACAGCGCAGGCACGTTCATTTGCTCGTATACATGTGATGGAGACCGTGTCTCACACTGCTGTGGCGTACACCTTGGCCTAGGCTCTGCTGTGTATCGCCACTTGCATTACAGGCAGCTGCTTTCGCGGGCGCGTCCGTGGCCGTGATCGTCTAGTGGTTAGGACATTGCGTTGTGGCCGCAATAACCCAGGTTCGAATCCTGGTCACGGCAATTTTGAAAGTTTTGCCTTGCTGCCGTTGCAATGACGAGTACTCGAAATGACAGTACTCTCTTGATTTTTTCACTCGTGTTCCGCAGGCCGCAGTTTGCCCTACCACTTCATCCCCAACACGTAATGTCGCCTCCCAGAGCGCAGACGTCCGCTGCTCTCTGTAGTCGAAAAGGGCAGTTGTTTGAAGTGCGATGGATGAGCAGCCAGTCACAGCAGAACAGGAAGCTGTGGCGTGCACTGTTTGTACAAATGCTAGGAACACTGGCGCACCAAGCAGCGCATGTAGCGTGGCCGAGCGCTTTAAGGCGCTGGTTTAAGGCACCAGACTCTCTGTAGGCGCGGTTTCGAATCCCGTAGCTGCCGGGGGCTTTGCTGTGATCGCGTTAAGCTGCCGCTTTTTCTTCAAGTGTAACCTCCTTGAGCTCACATATGTTTGATACATGGAGCATTGTGGCTCCGCCTGACAGTTACAGCTACGATACTTTAGTGGTTACGGAAAGCCCAGGTTCGAAACCTGGTCACGGTACGAAAACGTCTCTTGACGCTGTCTCCTTAACTGCGACAGCTACAGACAAGTGGCGTCGCTACCATACGGCGGGCACGGCTTTTTCTTGCTGTGGATGGCCTAAAGAGACGCTTCCAGTGGGAGAGCAGTGGAAATACATGGCACGGCGATTGCCAAGATACTTCCATTTCGAAGTGATCTTTGTAGTACAAAGGAAACGTTTTGCGGCTGCTGCTCCAACGGTAACGTGGCCGAGCGGTCTAAGGCGCTGGTTTTAGGCACCAGTCTCTTCGGAGGCGTGGGTTCGAATCCCACCGTTGCCACTTTTTACGTCTCATTTTTGTGCCGTTGCGGTGTGTTCTCGTGGGGTAGGACGCAGCTCTTGTGACGCGCGTGCTGTGTAGGTAGCGTGGCCGAGCGATCTAAGGCGCTGGTTTCAGGCACCATTCTCTTCGGAGGCGTGGGTTCCAATCCCACAGCTGCCAAACGTGTAATGTTTCCTGTGTCGAAGGCAGGTGCACTCATTGCCCGCAAAGGAAACAGCACGGTCTGCTTGGTGAATTGTCGTAGAACAGTGCGTGGTGCAACGACAGGATTTGTAGGCACCTTTTGCTCTCATCATTGCTGGCGTCCGTCTCCACGAAATGCGTCCGGGGCACGCCGTTCTATAACGCGAGAGAGTGGATTTTTTACAGTTGTCGTCAGTTAACCGTGGGTGGCTCCTGCGTTCGCTGGAAAGAGCACTGCCGTCGTTATCCGGTGTGGTCTAGTGGCTAGGATACCTGGCTCTCACCCAGGAGGCCCGGGTTCGATTCCCGGTACCGGAATCGCGCGTTTTTGTTGCTCCTCTTATGCGACTTGTCTCGACTTTGCTCGACTGACGCTACGCTGACGCGTGCAGAAAGCTACGTTAAGTATGATTCACGGCAACACCTGACGGCGAGAGAGATGAAGCGTCTATCCACTTGTTATCCAGCCACATACCTGTAGTCAAGAGGCTTGGGGGACTGCAAGACATTGCCACGGAGGTGAATGCAGCTAACCACTGTAGTTAGTGTCCTGACAGCGCAGGCACGTTCATTTGCTCGTATACATGTGATGGAGACCGTGTCTCACACTGCTGTGGCGTACACCTTGGCCTAGGCTCTGCTGTGTATCGCCACTTGCATTACAGGCAGCTGCTTTCGCGGGCGCGTCCGTGGCCGTGATCGTCTAGTGGTTAGGACATTGCGTTGTGGCCGCAATAACCCAGGTTCGAATCCTGGTCACGGCAATTTTGAAAGTTTTGCCTTGCTGCCGTTGCAATGACGAGTACTCGAAATGACAGTACTCTCTTGATTTTTTCACTCGTGTTCCGCAGGCCGCAGTTTGCCCTACCACTTCATCCCCAACACGTAATGTCGCCTCCCAGAGCGCAGACGTCCGCTGCTCTCTGTAGTCGAAAAGGGCAGTTGTTTGAAGTGCGATGGATGAGCAGCCAGTCCCAGCAGAACAGGAAGCTGTGGCGTGCACTGTTTGTACAAATGCTAGGAACACTGGCGCACCAAGCAGCGCATGTAGCGTGGCCGAGCGCTTTAAGGCGCTGGTTTAAGGCACCAGACTCTCTGTAGGCGCGGTTTCGAATCCCGTAGCTGCCGGGGGCTTTGCTGTGATCGCGTTAAGCTGCCGCTTTTTCTTCAAGTGTAACCTCCTTGAGCTCACATATGTTTGATACATGGAGCATTGTGGCTCCGCCTGACAGTTACAGCTACGATACTTTAGTGGTTACGGAAAGCCCAGGTTCGAAACCTGGTCACGGTACGAAAACGTCTCTTGACGCTTTCTCCTTAACTGCGACAGCTACAGACAAGTGGCGTCGCTACCATACGGCGGGCACGGCTTTTTCTTGCTGTGGATGGCCTAAAGAGACGCTTCCAGTGGGAGAGCAGTGGAAATACATGGCACGGCGATTGCCAAGATACTTCCATTTCGAAGTGATCTTTGTAGTACAAAGGAAACGTTTTGCGGCTGCTGCTCCAACGGTAACGTGGCCGAGCGGTCTAAGGCGCTGGTTTTAGGCACCAGTCTCTTCGGAGGCGTGGGTTCGAATCCCACCGTTGCCACTTTTTACGTCTCATTTTTGTGCCGTTGCGGTGTGTTCTCGTGGGGTAGGACGCAGCTCTTGTGACGCGCGTGCTGTGTAGGTAGCGTGGCCGAGCGGTCTAAGGCGCTGGTTTCAGGCACCATTCTCTTCGGAGGCGTGGGTTCCAATCCCACAGCTGCCAAACGTGTAATGTTTCCTGTGTCGAAGGCAGGTGCACTCATTGCCCGCAAAGGAAACAGCACAACAAGGCGTGAGCGTCTGCTTGGTGAATTGTCGTAGAACAGTGCGTGGTGCAACGACAGGATTTGTAGGCACCTTTTGCTCTCATCATTGCTGGCGTCCGTCTCCACGAAATGCGTCCGGGGCACGCCGTTCTATAACGCGAGAGAGTGGATTTTTTACAGTTGTCGTCAGTTAACCGTGGGTGGCTCCTGCGTTCGCTGGAAAGAGCACTGCCGTCGTTATCCGGTGTGGTCTAGTGGCTAGGATACCTGGCTCTCACCCAGGAGGCCCGGGTTCGATTCCCGGTACCGGAATCGCGCGTTTTTGTTGCTCCTCTTATGCGACTTGTCTCGACTTTGCTCGACTGACGCTACGCTGACGCGTGCAGAAAGCTACGTTAAGTATGATTCACGGCAACACCTGACGGCGAGAGAGATGAAGCGTCTATCCACTTGTTATCCAGCCACATACCTGTAGTCAAGAGGCTTGGGGGACTGCAAGACATTGCCACGGAGGTGAATGCAGCTAACCACTGTAGTTAGTGTCCTGACAGCGCAGGCACGTTCATTTGCTCGTATACATGTGATGGAGACCGTGTCTCACACTGCTGTGGCGTACACCTTGGCCTAGGCTCTGCTGTGTATCGCCACTTGCATTACAGGCAGCTGCTTTCGCGGGCGCGTCCGTGGCCGTGATCGTCTAGTGGTTAGGACATTGCGTTGTGGCCGCAATAACCCAGGTTCGAATCCTGGTCACGGCAATTTTGAAAGTTTTGCCTTGCTGCCGTTGCAATGACGAGTACTCGAAATGACAGTACTCTCTTGATTTTTTCACTCGTGTTCCGCAGGCCGCAGTTTGCCCTACCACTTCATCCCCAACACGTAATGTCGCCTCCCAGAGCGCAGACGTCCGCTGCTCTCTGTAGTCGAAAAGGGCAGTTGTTTGAAGTGCGATGGATGAGCAGCCAGTCCCAGCAGAACAGGAAGCTGTGGCGTGCACTGTTTGTACAAATGCTAGGAACACTGGCGCACCAAGCAGCGCATGTAGCGTGGCCGAGCGCTTTAAGGCGCTGGTTTAAGGCACCAGACTCTCTGTAGGCGCGGTTTCGAATCCCGTAGCTGCCGGGGGCTTTGCTGTGATCGCGTTAAGCTGCCGCTTTTTCTTCAAGTGTAACCTCCTTGAGCTCACATATGTTTGATACATGGAGCATTGTGGCTCCGCCTGACAGTTACAGCTACGATACTTTAGTGGTTACGGAAAGCCCAGGTTCGAAACCTGGTCACGGTACGAAAACGTCTCTTGACGCTTTCTCCTTAACTGCGACAGCTACAGACAAGTGGCGTCGCTACCATACGGCGGGCACGGCTTTTTCTTGCTGTGGATGGCCTAAAGAGACGCTTCCAGTGGGAGAGCAGTGGAAATACATGGCACGGCGATTGCCAAGATACTTCCATTTCGAAGTGATCTTTGTAGTACAAAGGAAACGTTTTGCGGCTGCTGCTCCAACGGTAACGTGGCCGAGCGGTCTAAGGCGCTGGTTTTAGGCACCAGTCTCTTCGGAGGCGTGGGTTCGAATCCCACCGTTGCCACTTTTTACGTCTCATTTTTGTGCCGTTGCGGTGTGTTCTCGTGGGGTAGGACGCAGCTCTTGTGACGCGCGTGCTGTGTAGGTAGCGTGGCCGAGCGATCTAAGGCGCTGGTTTCAGGCACCATTCTCTTCGGAGGCGTGGGTTCCAATCCCACAGCTGCCAAACGTGTAATGTTTCCTGTGTCGAAGGCAGGTGCACTCATTGCCCGCAAAGGAAACAGCACAACAAGGCGTGAGCGTCTGCTTGGTGAATTGTCGTAGAACAGTGCGTGGTGCAACGACAGGATTTGTAGGCACCTTTTGCTCTCATCATTGCTGGCGTCCGTCTCCACGAAATGCGTCCGGGGCACGCCGTTCTATAACGCGAGAGAGTGGATTTTTTACAGTTGTCGTCAGTTAACCGTGGGTGGCTCCTGCGTTCGCTGGAAAGAGCACTGCCGTCGTTATCCGGTGTGGTCTAGTGGCTAGGATACCTGGCTCTCACCCAGGAGGCCCGGGTTCGATTCCCGGTACCGGAATCGCGCGTTTTTGTTGCTCCTCTTATGCGACTTGTCTCGACTTTGCTCGACTGACGCTACGCTGACGCGTGCAGAAAGCTACGTTAAGTATGATTCACGGCAACACCTGACGGCGAGAGAGATGAAGCGTCTATCCACTTGTTATCCAGCCACATACCTGTAGTCAAGAGGCTTGGGGGACTGCAAGACATTGCCACGGAGGTGAATGCAGCTAACCACTGTAGTTAGTGTCCTGACAGCGCAGGCACGTTCATTTGCTCGTATACATGTGATGGAGACCGTGTCTCACACTGCTGTGGCGTACACCTTGGCCTAGGCTCTGCTGTGTATCGCCACTTGCATTACAGGCAGCTGCTTTCGCGGGCGCGTCCGTGGCCGTGATCGTCTAGTGGTTAGGACATTGCGTTGTGGCCGCAATAACCCAGGTTCGAATCCTGGTCACGGCAATTTTGAAAGTTTTGCCTTGCTGCCGTTGCAATGACGAGTACTCGAAATGACAGTACTCTCTTGATTTTTTCACTCGTGTTCCGCAGGCCGCAGTTTGCCCTACCACTTCATCCCCAACACGTAATGTCGCCTCCCAGAGCGCAGACGTCCGCTGCTCTCTGTAGTCGAAAAGGGCAGTTGTTTGAAGTGCGATGGATGAGCAGCCAGTCCCAGCAGAACAGGAAGCTGTGGCGTGCACTGTTTGTACAAATGCTAGGAACACTGGCGCACCAAGCAGCGCATGTAGCGTGGCCGAGCGCTTTAAGGCGCTGGTTTAAGGCACCAGACTCTCTGTAGGCGCGGTTTCGAATCCCGTAGCTGCCGGGGGCTTTGCTGTGATCGCGTTAAGCTGCCGCTTTTTCTTCAAGTGTAACCTCCTTGAGCTCACATATGTTTGATACATGGAGCATTGTGGCTCCGCCTGACAGTTACAGCTACGATACTTTAGTGGTTACGGAAAGCCCAGGTTCGAAACCTGGTCACGGTACGAAAACGTCTCTTGACGCTTTCTCCTTAACTGCGACAGCTACAGACAAGTGGCGTCGCTACCATACGGCGGGCACGGCTTTTTCTTGCTGTGGATGGCCTAAAGAGACGCTTCCAGTGGGAGAGCAGTGGAAATACATGGCACGGCGATTGCCAAGATACTTCCATTTCGAAGTGATCTTTGTAGTACAAAGGAAACGTTTTGCGGCTGCTGCTCCAACGGTAACGTGGCCGAGCGGTCTAAGGCGCTGGTTTTAGGCACCAGTCTCTTCGGAGGCGTGGGTTCGAATCCCACCGTTGCCACTTTTTACGTCTCATTTTTGTGCCGTTGCGGTGTGTTCTCGTGGGGTAGGACGCAGCTCTTGTGACGCGCGTGCTGTGTAGGTAGCGTGGCCGAGCGATCTAAGGCGCTGGTTTCAGGCACCATTCTCTTCGGAGGCGTGGGTTCCAATCCCACAGCTGCCAAACGTGTAATGTTTCCTGTGTCGAAGGCAGGTGCACTCATTGCCCGCAAAGGAAACAGCACAACAAGGCGTGAGCGTCTGCTTGGTGAATTGTCGTAGAACAGTGCGTGGTGCAACGACAGGATTTGTAGGCACCTTTTGCTCTCATCATTGCTGGCGTCCGTCTCCACGAAATGCGTCCGGGGCACGCCGTTCTATAACGCGAGAGAGTGGATTTTTTACAGTTGTCGTCAGTTAACCGTGGGTGGCTCCTGCGTTCGCTGGAAAGAGCACTGCCGTCGTTATCCGGTGTGGTCTAGTGGCTAGGATACCTGGCTCTCACCCAGGAGGCCCGGGTTCGATTCCCGGTACCGGAATCGCGCGTTTTTGTTGCTCCTCTTATGCGACTTGTCTCGACTTTGCTCGACTGACGCTACGCTGACGCGTGCAGAAAGCTACGTTAAGTATGATTCACGGCAACACCTGACGGCGAGAGAGATGAAGCGTCTATCCACTTGTTATCCAGCCACATACCTGTAGTCAAGAGGCTTGGGGGACTGCAAGACATTGCCACGGAGGTGAATGCAGCTAACCACTGTAGTTAGTGTCCTGACAGCGCAGGCACGTTCATTTGCTCGTATACATGTGATGGAGACCGTGTCTCACACTGCTGTGGCGTACACCTTGGCCTAGGCTCTGCTGTGTATCGCCACTTGCATTACAGGCAGCTGCTTTCGCGGGCGCGTCCGTGGCCGTGATCGTCTAGTGGTTAGGACATTGCGTTGTGGCCGCAATAACCCAGGTTCGAATCCTGGTCACGGCAATTTTGAAAGTTTTGCCTTGCTGCCGTTGCAATGACGAGTACTCGAAATGACAGTACTCTCTTGATTTTTTCACTCGTGTTCCGCAGGCCGCAGTTTGCCCTACCACTTCATCCCCAACACGTAATGTCGCCTCCCAGAGCGCAGACGTCCGCTGCTCTCTGTAGTCGAAAAGGGCAGTTGTTTGAAGTGCGATGGATGAGCAGCCAGTCCCAGCAGAACAGGAAGCTGTGGCGTGCACTGTTTGTACAAATGCTAGGAACACTGGCGCACCAAGCAGCGCATGTAGCGTGGCCGAGCGCTTTAAGGCGCTGGTTTAAGGCACCAGACTCTCTGTAGGCGCGGTTTCGAATCCCGTAGCTGCCGGGGGCTTTGCTGTGATCGCGTTAAGCTGCCGCTTTTTCTTCAAGTGTAACCTCCTTGAGCTCACATATGTTTGATACATGGAGCATTGTGGCTCCGCCTGACAGTTACAGCTACGATACTTTAGTGGTTACGGAAAGCCCAGGTTCGAAACCTGGTCACGGTACGAAAACGTCTCTTGACGCTTTCTCCTTAACTGCGACAGCTACAGACAAGTGGCGTCGCTACCATACGGCGGGCACGGCTTTTTCTTGCTGTGGATGGCCTAAAGAGACGCTTCCAGTGGGAGAGCAGTGGAAATACATGGCACGGCGATTGCCAAGATACTTCCATTTCGAAGTGATCTTTGTAGTACAAAGGAAACGTTTTGCGGCTGCTGCTCCAACGGTAACGTGGCCGAGCGGTCTAAGGCGCTGGTTTTAGGCACCAGTCTCTTCGGAGGCGTGGGTTCGAATCCCACCGTTGCCACTTTTTACGTCTCATTTTTGTGCCGTTGCGGTGTGTTCTCGTGGGGTAGGACGCAGCTCTTGTGACGCGCGTGCTGTGTAGGTAGCGTGGCCGAGCGATCTAAGGCGCTGGTTTCAGGCACCATTCTCTTCGGAGGCGTGGGTTCCAATCCCACAGCTGCCAAACGTGTAATGTTTCCTGTGTCGAAGGCAGGTGCACTCATTGCCCGCAAAGGAAACAGCACAACAAGGCGTGAGCGTCTGCTTGGTGAATTGTCGTAGAACAGTGCGTGGTGCAACGACAGGATTTGTAGGCACCTTTTGCTCTCATCATTGCTGGCGTCCGTCTCCACGAAATGCGTCCGGGGCACGCCGTTCTATAACGCGAGAGAGTGGATTTTTTACAGTTGTCGTCAGTTAACCGTGGGTGGCTCCTGCGTTCGCTGGAAAGAGCACTGCCGTCGTTATCCGGTGTGGTCTAGTGGCTAGGATACCTGGCTCTCACCCAGGAGGCCCGGGTTCGATTCCCGGTACCGGAATCGCGCGTTTTTGTTGCTCCTCTTATGCGACTTGTCTCGACTTTGCTCGACTGACGCTACGCTGACGCGTGCAGAAAGCTACGTTAAGTATGATTCACGGCAACACCTGACGGCGAGAGAGATGAAGCGTCTATCCACTTGTTATCCAGCCACATACCTGTAGTCAAGAGGCTTGGGGGACTGCAAGACATTGCCACGGAGGTGAATGCAGCTAACCACTGTAGTTAGTGTCCTGACAGCGCAGGCACGTTCATTTGCTCGTATACATGTGATGGAGACCGTGTCTCACACTGCTGTGGCGTACACCTTGGCCTAGGCTCTGCTGTGTATCGCCACTTGCATTACAGGCAGCTGCTTTCGCGGGCGCGTCCGTGGCCGTGATCGTCTAGTGGTTAGGACATTGCGTTGTGGCCGCAATAACCCAGGTTCGAATCCTGGTCACGGCAATTTTGAAAGTTTTGCCTTGCTGCCGTTGCAATGACGAGTACTCGAAATGACAGTACTCTCTTGATTTTTTCACTCGTGTTCCGCAGGCCGCAGTTTGCCCTACCACTTCATCCCCAACACGTAATGTCGCCTCCCAGAGCGCAGACGTCCGCTGCTCTCTGTAGTCGAAAAGGGCAGTTGTTTGAAGTGCGATGGATGAGCAGCCAGTCCCAGCAGAACAGGAAGCTGTGGCGTGCACTGTTTGTACAAATGCTAGGAACACTGGCGCACCAAGCAGCGCATGTAGCGTGGCCGAGCGCTTTAAGGCGCTGGTTTAAGGCACCAGACTCTCTGTAGGCGCGGTTTCGAATCCCGTAGCTGCCGGGGGCTTTGCTGTGATCGCGTTAAGCTGCCGCTTTTTCTTCAAGTGTAACCTCCTTGAGCTCACATATGTTTGATACATGGAGCATTGTGGCTCCGCCTGACAGTTACAGCTACGATACTTTAGTGGTTACGGAAAGCCCAGGTTCGAAACCTGGTCACGGTACGAAAACGTCTCTTGACGCTTTCTCCTTAACTGCGACAGCTACAGACAAGTGGCGTCGCTACCATACGGCGGGCACGGCTTTTTCTTGCTGTGGATGGCCTAAAGAGACGCTTCCAGTGGGAGAGCAGTGGAAATACATGGCACGGCGATTGCCAAGATACTTCCATTTCGAAGTGATCTTTGTAGTACAAAGGAAACGTTTTGCGGCTGCTGCTCCAACGGTAACGTGGCCGAGCGGTCTAAGGCGCTGGTTTTAGGCACCAGTCTCTTCGGAGGCGTGGGTTCGAATCCCACCGTTGCCACTTTTTACGTCTCATTTTTGTGCCGTTGCGGTGTGTTCTCGTGGGGTAGGACGCAGCTCTTGTGACGCGCGTGCTGTGTAGGTAGCGTGGCCGAGCGGTCTAAGGCGCTGGTTTCAGGCACCATTCTCTTCGGAGGCGTGGGTTCCAATCCCACAGCTGCCAAACGTGTAATGTTTCCTGTGTCGAAGGCAGGTGCACTCATTGCCCGCAAAGGAAACAGCACAACAAGGCGTGAGCGTCTGCTTGGTGAATTGTCGTAGAACAGTGCGTGGTGCAACGACAGGATTTGTAGGCACCTTTTGCTCTCATCATTGCTGGCGTCCGTCTCCACGAAATGCGTCCGGGGCACGCCGTTCTATAACGCGAGAGAGTGGATTTTTTACAGTTGTCGTCAGTTAACCGTGGGTGGCTCCTGCGTTCGCTGGAAAGAGCACTGCCGTCGTTATCCGGTGTGGTCTAGTGGCTAGGATACCTGGCTCTCACCCAGGAGGCCCGGGTTCGATTCCCGGTACCGGAATCGCGCGTTTTTGTTGCTCCTCTTATGCGACTTGTCTCGACTTTGCTCGACTGACGCTACGCTGACGCGTGCAGAAAGCTACGTTAAGTATGATTCACGGCAACACCTGACGGCGAGAGAGATGAAGCGTCTATCCACTTGTTATCCAGCCACATACCTGTAGTCAAGAGGCTTGGGGGACTGCAAGACATTGCCACGGAGGTGAATGCAGCTAACCACTGTAGTTAGTGTCCTGACAGCGCAGGCACGTTCATTTGCTCGTATACATGTGATGGAGACCGTGTCTCACACTGCTGTGGCGTACACCTTGGCCTAGGCTCTGCTGTGTATCGCCACTTGCATTACAGGCAGCTGCTTTCGCGGGCGCGTCCGTGGCCGTGATCGTCTAGTGGTTAGGACATTGCGTTGTGGCCGCAATAACCCAGGTTCGAATCCTGGTCACGGCAATTTTGAAAGTTTTGCCTTGCTGCCGTTGCAATGACGAGTACTCGAAATGACAGTACTCTCTTGATTTTTTCACTCGTGTTCCGCAGGCCGCAGTTTGCCCTACCACTTCATCCCCAACACGTAATGTCGCCTCCCAGAGCGCAGACGTCCGCTGCTCTCTGTAGTCGAAAAGGGCAGTTGTTTGAAGTGCGATGGATGAGCAGCCAGTCCCAGCAGAACAGGAAGCTGTGGCGTGCACTGTTTGTACAAATGCTAGGAACACTGGCGCACCAAGCAGCGCATGTAGCGTGGCCGAGCGCTTTAAGGCGCTGGTTTAAGGCACCAGACTCTCTGTAGGCGCGGTTTCGAATCCCGTAGCTGCCGGGGGCTTTGCTGTGATCGCGTTAAGCTGCCGCTTTTTCTTCAAGTGTAACCTCCTTGAGCTCACATATGTTTGATACATGGAGCATTGTGGCTCCGCCTGACAGTTACAGCTACGATACTTTAGTGGTTACGGAAAGCCCAGGTTCGAAACCTGGTCACGGTACGAAAACGTCTCTTGACGCTTTCTCCTTAACTGCGACAGCTACAGACAAGTGGCGTCGCTACCATACGGCGGGCACGGCTTTTTCTTGCTGTGGATGGCCTAAAGAGACGCTTCCAGTGGGAGAGCAGTGGAAATACATGGCACGGCGATTGCCAAGATACTTCCATTTCGAAGTGATCTTTGTAGTACAAAGGAAACGTTTTGCGGCTGCTGCTCCAACGGTAACGTGGCCGAGCGGTCTAAGGCGCTGGTTTTAGGCACCAGTCTCTTCGGAGGCGTGGGTTCGAATCCCACCGTTGCCACTTTTTACGTCTCATTTTTGTGCCGTTGCGGTGTGTTCTCGTGGGGTAGGACGCAGCTCTTGTGACGCGCGTGCTGTGTAGGTAGCGTGGCCGAGCGGTCTAAGGCGCTGGTTTCAGGCACCATTCTCTTCGGAGGCGTGGGTTCCAATCCCACAGCTGCCAAACGTGTAATGTTTCCTGTGTCGAAGGCAGGTGCACTCATTGCCCGCAAAGGAAACAGCACAACAAGGCGTGAGCGTCTGCTTGGTGAATTGTCGTAGAACAGTGCGTGGTGCAACGACAGGATTTGTAGGCACCTTTTGCTCTCATCATTGCTGGCGTCCGTCTCCACGAAATGCGTCCGGGGCACGCCGTTCTATAACGCGAGAGAGTGGATTTTTTACAGTTGTCGTCAGTTAACCGTGGGTGGCTCCTGCGTTCGCTGGAAAGAGCACTGCCGTCGTTATCCGGTGTGGTCTAGTGGCTAGGATACCTGGCTCTCACCCAGGAGGCCCGGGTTCGATTCCCGGTACCGGAATCGCGCGTTTTTGTTGCTCCTCTTATGCGACTTGTCTCGACTTTGCTCGACTGACGCTACGCTGACGCGTGCAGAAAGCTACGTTAAGTATGATTCACGGCAACACCTGACGGCGAGAGAGATGAAGCGTCTATCCACTTGTTATCCAGCCACATACCTGTAGTCAAGAGGCTTGGGGGACTGCAAGACATTGCCACGGAGGTGAATGCAGCTAACCACTGTAGTTAGTGTCCTGACAGCGCAGGCACGTTCATTTGCTCGTATACATGTGATGGAGACCGTGTCTCACACTGCTGTGGCGTACACCTTGGCCTAGGCTCTGCTGTGTATCGCCACTTGCATTACAGGCAGCTGCTTTCGCGGGCGCGTCCGTGGCCGTGATCGTCTAGTGGTTAGGACATTGCGTTGTGGCCGCAATAACCCAGGTTCGAATCCTGGTCACGGCAATTTTGAAAGTTTTGCCTTGCTGCCGTTGCAATGACGAGTACTCGAAATGACAGTACTCTCTTGATTTTTTCACTCGTGTTCCGCAGGCCGCAGTTTGCCCTACCACTTCATCCCCAACACGTAATGTCGCCTCCCAGAGCGCAGACGTCCGCTGCTCTCTGTAGTCGAAAAGGGCAGTTGTTTGAAGTGCGATGGATGAGCAGCCAGTCCCAGCAGAACAGGAAGCTGTGGCGTGCACTGTTTGTACAAATGCTAGGAACACTGGCGCACCAAGCAGCGCATGTAGCGTGGCCGAGCGCTTTAAGGCGCTGGTTTAAGGCACCAGACTCTCTGTAGGCGCGGTTTCGAATCCCGTAGCTGCCGGGGGCTTTGCTGTGATCGCGTTAAGCTGCCGCTTTTTCTTCAAGTGTAACCTCCTTGAGCTCACATATGTTTGATACATGGAGCATTGTGGCTCCGCCTGACAGTTACAGCTACGTTACTTTAGTGGTTACGGAAAGCCCAGGTTCGAAACCTGGTCACGGTACGAAAACGTCTCTTGACGCTTTCTCCTTAACTGCGACAGCTACAGACAAGTGGCGTCGCTACCATACGGCGGGCACGGCTTTTTCTTGCTGTGGATGGCCTAAAGAGACGCTTCCAGTGGGAGAGCAGTGGAAATACATGGCACGGCGATTGCCAAGATACTTCCATTTCGAAGTGATCTTTGTAGTACAAAGGAAACGTTTTGCGGCTGCTGCTCCAACGGTAACGTGGCCGAGCGGTCTAAGGCGCTGGTTTTAGGCACCAGTCTCTTCGGAGGCGTGGGTTCGAATCCCACCGTTGCCACTTTTTACGTCTCATTTTTGTGCCGTTGCGGTGTGTTCTCGTGGGGTAGGACGCAGCTCTTGTGACGCGCGTGCTGTGTAGGTAGCGTGGCCGAGCGGTCTAAGGCGCTGGTTTCAGGCACCATTCTCTTCGGAGGCGTGGGTTCCAATCCCACAGCTGCCAAACGTGTAATGTTTCCTGTGTCGAAGGCAGGTGCACTCATTGCCCGCAAAGGAAACAGCACAACAAGGCGTGAGCGTCTGCTTGGTGAATTGTCGTAGAACAGTGCGTGGTGCAACGACAGGATTTGTAGGCACCTTTTGCTCTCATCATTGCTGGCGTCCGTCTCCACGAAATGCGTCCGGGGCACGCCGTTCTATAACGCGAGAGAGTGGATTTTTTACAGTTGTCGTCAGTTAACCGTGGGTGGCTCCTGCGTTCGCTGGAAAGAGCACTGCCGTCGTTATCCGGTGTGGTCTAGTGGCTAGGATACCTGGCTCTCACCCAGGAGGCCCGGGTTCGATTCCCGGTACCGGAATCGCGCGTTTTTGTTGCTCCTCTTATGCGACTTGTCTCGACTTTGCTCGACTGACGCTACGCTGACGCGTGCAGAAAGCTACGTTAAGTATGATTCACGGCAACACCTGACGGCGAGAGAGATGAAGCGTCTATCCACTTGTTATCCAGCCACATACCTGTAGTCAAGAGGCTTGGGGGACTGCAAGACATTGCCACGGAGGTGAATGCAGCTAACCACTGTAGTTAGTGTCCTGACAGCGCAGGCACGTTCATTTGCTCGTATACATGTGATGGAGACCGTGTCTCACACTGCTGTGGCGTACACCTTGGCCTAGGCTCTGCTGTGTATCGCCACTTGCATTACAGGCAGCTGCTTTCGCGGGCGCGTCCGTGGCCGTGATCGTCTAGTGGTTAGGACATTGCGTTGTGGCCGCAATAACCCAGGTTCGAATACTGGTCACGGCAATTTTGAAAGTTTTGCCTTGCTGCCGTTGCAATGACGAGTACTCGAAATGACAGTACTCTCTTGATTTTTTCACTCGTGTTCCGCAGGCCGCAGTTTGCCCTACCACTTCATCCCCAACACGTAATGTCGCCTCCCAGAGCGCAGACGTCCGCTGCTCTCTGTAGTCGAAAAGGGCAGTTGTTTGAAGTGCGATGGATGAGCAGCCAGTCCCAGCAGAACAGGAAGCTGTGGCGTGCACTGTTTGTACAAATGCTAGGAACACTGGCGCACCAAGCAGCGCATGTAGCGTGGCCGAGCGCTTTAAGGCGCTGGTTTAAGGCACCAGACTCTCTGTAGGCGCGGTTTCGAATCCCGTAGCTGCCGGGGGCTTTGCTGTGATCGCGTTAAGCTGCCGCTTTTTCTTCAAGTGTAACCTCCTTGAGCTCACATATGTTTGATACATGGAGCATTGTGGCTCCGCCTGACAGTTACAGCTACGATACTTTAGTGGTTACGGAAAGCCCAGGTTCGAAACCTGGTCACGGTACGAAAACGTCTCTTGACGCTTTCTCCTTAACTGCGACAGCTACAGACAAGTGGCGTCGCTACCATACGGCGGGCACGGCTTTTTCTTGCTGTGGATGGCCTAAAGAGACGCTTCCAGTGGGAGAGCAGTGGAAATACATGGCACGGCGATTGCCAAGATACTTCCATTTCGAAGTGATCTTTGTAGTACAAAGGAAACGTTTTGCGGCTGCTGCTCCAACGGTAACGTGGCCGAGCGGTCTAAGGCGCTGGTTTTAGGCACCAGTCTCTTCGGAGGCGTGGGTTCGAATCCCACCGTTGCCACTTTTTACGTCTCATTTTTGTGCCGTTGCGGTGTGTTCTCGTGGGGTAGGACGCAGCTCTTGTGACGCGCGTGCTGTGTAGGTAGCGTGGCCGAGCGGTCTAAGGCGCTGGTTTCAGGCACCATTCTCTTCGGAGGCGTGGGTTCCAATCCCACAGCTGCCAAACGTGTAATGTTTCCTGTGTCGAAGGCAGGTGCACTCATTGCCCGCAAAGGAAACAGCACAACAAGGCGTGAGCGTCTGCTTGGTGAATTGTCGTAGAACAGTGCGTGGTGCAACGACAGGATTTGTAGGCACCTTTTGCTCTCATCATTGCTGGCGTCCGTCTCCACGAAATGCGTCCGGGGCACGCCGTTCTATAACGCGAGAGAGTGGATTTTTTACAGTTGTCGTCAGTTAACCGTGGGTGGCTCCTGCGTTCGCTGGAAAGAGCACTGCCGTCGTTATCCGGTGTGGTCTAGTGGCTAGGATACCTGGCTCTCACCCAGGAGGCCCGGGTTCGATTCCCGGTACCGGAATCGCGCGTTTTTGTTGCTCCTCTTATGCGACTTGTCTCGACTTTGCTCGACTGACGCTACGCTGACGCGTGCAGAAAGCTACGTTAAGTATGATTCACGGCAACACCTGACGGCGAGAGAGATGAAGCGTCTATCCACTTGTTATCCAGCCACATACCTGTAGTCAAGAGGCTTGGGGGACTGCAAGACATTGCCACGGAGGTGAATGCAGCTAACCACTGTAGTTAGTGTCCTGACAGCGCAGGCACGTTCATTTGCTCGTATACATGTGATGGAGACCGTGTCTCACACTGCTGTGGCGTACACCTTGGCCTAGGCTCTGCTGTGTATCGCCACTTGCATTACAGGCAGCTGCTTTCGCGGGCGCGTCCGTGGCCGTGATCGTCTAGTGGTTAGGACATTGCGTTGTGGCCGCAATAACCCAGGTTCGAATCCTGGTCACGGCAATTTTGAAAGTTTTGCCTTGCTGCCGTTGCAATGACGAGTACTCGAAATGACAGTACTCTCTTGATTTTTTCACTCGTGTTCCGCAGGCCGCAGTTTGCCCTACCACTTCATCCCCAACACGTAATGTCGCCTCCCAGAGCGCAGACGTCCGCTGCTCTCTGTAGTCGAAAAGGGCAGTTGTTTGAAGTGCGATGGATGAGCAGCCAGTCCCAGCAGAACAGGAAGCTGTGGCGTGCACTGTTTGTACAAATGCTAGGAACACTGGCGCACCAAGCAGCGCATGTAGCGTGGCCGAGCGCTTTAAGGCGCTGGTTTAAGGCACCAGACTCTCTGTAGGCGCGGTTTCGAATCCCGTAGCTGCCGGGGGCTTTGCTGTGATCGCGTTAAGCTGCCGCTTTTTCTTCAAGTGTAACCTCCTTGAGCTCACATATGTTTGATACATGGAGCATTGTGGCTCCGCCTGACAGTTACAGCTACGATACTTTAGTGGTTACGGAAAGCCCAGGTTCGAAACCTGGTCACGGTACGAAAACGTCTCTTGACGCTGTCTCCTTAACTGCGACAGCTACAGACAAGTGGCGTCGCTACCATACGGCGGGCACGGCTTTTTCTTGCTGTGGATGGCCTAAAGAGACGCTTCCAGTGGGAGAGCAGTGGAAATACATGGCACGGCGATTGCCAAGATACTTCCATTTCGAAGTGATCTTTGTAGTACAAAGGAAACGTTTTGCGGCTGCTGCTCCAACGGTAACGTGGCCGAGCGGTCTAAGGCGCTGGTTTTAGGCACCAGTCTCTTCGGAGTCGTGGGCCCGAACACATCGCGCGCTCGCTCCGGCGTGTCGGGCGGTGTTTACGTGTGCTTCGCGGTCGGCGGCGGTTCATCGCGGTGACTGTTTCTTCGCTGCACTAGTCAGCTGAACTGTAAGTTAACATGGATTCCGAAGACCGAGAAAATAATATCCAATGCGAGTTTGATAGAAACGTAACCCGACCGTCTGCTTTTGAAATTCATTCGTGGATGAAAAATGATTTGAAAATTCCTGAAAGTGATGTGTTAGGCTTGCAATTAGACGCGTTCCTGAACTCTTTGTTTGTAAAATTGAAATGTCCGGAATTGTGCGATGCCCTTGTCAGTGAAAACGGTGGCGTACGTAAATTCAAACACTCTGATGGGACAATTAGCAATGTGACTCTGTCGAATGCTGGATTTGGTATTCGAAATGTTCGGGTATTCAATCTGCCGTTTGAGACTAGGAATGAGACAATAGCTCGTAGCCTTATGCCTTATGGCACAGTTTTGTCGATTACGAAGGAAAAGTGGTCGTCCGCTTACATATATCAGGTTGAGAACGGTATCCGTAGTGTCAAGATGATTGTGAGGAAGCACGTTCCCTCGTTTTTGGTTATGGCCGGCCACCGAGCTTTTATTTCGTATAGTGGTCAGCCGCAAACGTGTTCCTATTGCAATGCCACCGACCATTTTCGGCAAAATTGTCCTCGGCGTAGGCGCCCTGTGCAGCTACCGCCCCGTGGGCAAGATGACGACGCGTCGTACGCGGCCGTGTTGTTAGGTGTTCCCCGTTCACCGGCACGTTCCGCAGAAACGGCAACGCCTTTAGTTGATGCGGTCGCGATGGATGTCGATGCCACTGCAACCGGACTTGATTCTGTTCAAAACATGTCCGTTTCTTCTCAGTCAGTTCCCGTAGCTACTGTATTGCTTCCGCCTCCGGCTGGGCCAGTAGTTCCGGAGCGGACCGGATCAGAACCCGTTCAGGTGGTTACCCCCCCTGTTGCTGTTGTGGATTCGTCACCTTCTACTTCCGTGCTTCAGGGTGTTCCGGACGCGGCTCCTGCCTCACAGGAACCAAAGCCCAGGCGTGAAAGTGTTTCGGAGAGGCGTGGCAATACTGACCGCTTCCGCAGTGCCAGTAGTTCGCGGATTTTAGACACACGGTCTTTTTCTCGCGGAGAACGCAGCCCGTCTCCGGAATGGAAGCAGGTTCCCCGTCCGAAGTCAAAACAAAAGCAAAAATCTGTGCAAAAGCCGGCGCACAAGCCCTTGCCCCGCCCCGTAGTCGAATCACGGCCGTCGGTTGCGACGGGGCGTCGTCCACAGCGTCCTGTGGCGAGCAGTCAGCCGGCGCCTACGACAAGTGTGTCGGCAGACAGGCGGGAACAGGTTGTCCAGCAGTTAAAGGAAATGTTGCACCACTCTGATGTAAATCTAGCAATGGACACTACGACGTCTCAGGCAACGAACCCGGCACAACTTTCGGTTAAGCGTAAGGCGGAAGACACCCCCCAGCGTCGCACGCGTCCCCCTTCACAGGATTCCGCGTCCGCACCTCCCACACAAGAACCGCCTACTTCAGCTGCACCGTTTGAACGTTGTGACTGGGCGGACGATATGGAGGAGGAGGGTGGGTCCACTCCTGTCGTCTAATTTGTTTTCTTTGTTTTTCCCTGTTGTTTATGGTAGCAAGCCCTCCATCAGTTGTGGCTACTATTAATCTTAATAAGTTGGAGTCGCCTGTGAAGTTTGCAAGTTTTGTGGGTTTTATAAATTACATTGCTGCTGATGTAGTGTTTTTGCAGGAGGTTGTGATAGATATACTTCACTCCATTCCGGGCTATCAAGTGCTCTTGAACTTTGATATCGAGTGTAATTGTGGTACTGCCATATTAATTCGTGTTGGTCATAATTATAGTAATGTCGCTACAATTCCTAACGGTCGTGGTGTAGCCTGCACGATCAACAACGTACGATATATTAACGTGTACGCCCCTTCTGGTGCCGACGGGCAGCCACGTCGCCGTGTGTTTTATAGCAGTGACATTTGTCACCTTTTACAGGGCCCCCACCTGCCCGTAGTCATGGGCGGCGATTTTAATTGCGTGCTGGACGATAGAGATCAGGAGCCACGGCCTTATAAGTGCCTAGAATTACAGACGCTCGTTACTGAGATGAATTTAATTGACTCGTGGTGTTATTTACACCCGCGGGACGTGGGCTTTACTTTCTTTTATCCCACGGGAAGGAGTCGGCTCGATAGGATTTATGTTTCTCGTGATAAACAGCACTGTCTTACGGACTCCTCTGTTCACCCCGTGATTTTTTCCGATCATTGTGCGTATGTCTGCCGCTTTCATTCTCTATTGGCGGGTAAACCCCGCGCCAGTCGATTATGGAAGTTTAATGTGCGACATCTCTCACACCCACATTTTGCGCCGGTTATCGTGCGTGTGTGGCAGAGGGTGCTAAAATATCGCGGTCTCTATGCCTCCACTTTGTCTTGGTGGGTCGAATTTGTTAAGCCGGCATTACGCAAGGCCATCCTGGAGTTCGGTCAGGATGTTGCTCACTGGGAGCGTTCTACATTGCACTTTTACGAGAGCTGTTTAAATGATGCCATCCACCTGCACACAACTAATCCCGCTCTTCGGATGGCGACAATTCGGCGTATCAAACTCCGTCTTCTGGATTTGAAAAGGGAATCGTTACGCGGATCTGTCGTACGGAGCCGAGCCCCCGGGGCGCTTGCTGATGAAGCGCCTTCCGTGTTTCATCAGCTGCGCGAACGCCGGCGCGCGAAGCGACGTTACGTCACAGAGCTGGAATCAGCTGACGGTGCGCGGCTTAATAGCCAGGCGGCAATTCTTGCCGAGGCCCACCGTCACTTCATCGAACTTTTCAGTGAGAAATACACTGATACTGCCGCGATTTCAGAGCTTCTCCACGACGTTCCGTACGTCTTATCCGTAGCGGATCGCCGTCGCCTCACAGAAAACTTTACTGTGGACGAAGTGAGTGATGTCCTAAAACTGTGTTCCCAGAATAAATCACCGGGCGCTGATGGGTTGCCACCGGAATTTTATTTGCATTTTTGGCACTTGTTTGGCTCGGCCCTGACTGATGTTTTTAATGAAATTTTAAATGGTGTGGATGTTCCTGCGTCCTTCCTGGAAGGGATTGTGGTCTTGGCTCCTAAGGTTCCAGTCGCCAGGAAACTGTGCAATCTTAGACCCATCACCCTTCTTAATGGTGACTACAAACTCTTCACCAAATGTGTCTCCTCACGCTTGAAGCTGGTCATGAAAAAACTGATTAGTCCCTTTCAATACTGTGCAGTGCCTCAACGCACTCTCTATGGTGCTGTGTCCACATACCGAGATGCCATTGCCTATGCTTCGACGAATAGGATTCCTTTTGGCATTTTATCCATCGATTTTGCAATGGCTTTTGACAGAGTTAGCCACCTATATCTCCGGCGAGTGCTCCAGAAGTTTGGTTTCGGTGTAAAGTATATAACTATGATTTTTAACCTTTTCAAAAATTCCACCTCACGGATTAGTATCAATGGATTTTTGTCGGAACCTGTTCCGCTCTGCTGTTCAGTCAAACAAGGGTGCCCTCTGTCAATGGCGCTTTACGCAATCTCCTTAGATCCTTTGTTGCGTAAGTTGCACAGTGTTTGTAGGGGAATCCGTATTGGGGATGAGAAGCACGTTTGTCGCGCCTATGCTGACGACCTTGGCCTCTTGGTGTCCTCGGCTACCGATTTTGATACAATACGCGCTGTTCTTACACAGTATGAACGTGCATCCGGTGCGAGCATCAATACCCGTAAGACGGTTTTTCTGCCTATTTATGCAGCGACACGTGGCTTCAAACGCCCATGGTTTACAGTGAAGCAGGAACACAAGATTTTGGGTGTTCGCTTTCAAGCCAATCTGTTACAGACTGCGTCCTACAACTGGCGTATTGTCTTAAATGGCATACGAGCTATGGCTAGTCTGTCCGCTACTCGCACCCTTGCATTAACACAGCGGGTGATTTTAATAAATGTTTTCTTGCTCAGCAAAGCCTGGTACCTCGCACAATTATTTCAGGTACCCAAGAATTTGGGCAGAGCCATAACACAGGCAGTCTATTGGCTACTGTGGCGGGGACATATTTTCAAGGTGTCTTACGAAACATGTACTTTACCGCGCGAACAGGGTGGGCTCGGGCTCATTCATTTTGCTATGAAAGCCGCAGCGTTGCTCCTTCATCGGACGAGCGTCACTATTGAACAGGATCCGTCGAGCCCCACAGCTGTTCTGTTCGCTATTCATCGTCCACTTTCTGACGTAGCACCTCTAGACCCGACTACAATACCGTTTCAGCTGCGTTATGTTCGAGAATACTACATTCAAAAAAGTTATCTCGCCGCCGACGTACTCGACCCTCGCACACGGACTGTGAAACGTGTCTACCAGGGACTAAGAGGACGGCCAGTCGGTAATAAGATGGAGGCGCGCTACCCGCGATCTGCGTGGAGGACGGTGTGGGCTCATGTTCACGCTCCCTTCCTGTCAGCGGACGTCAGCAGCTTTTGGTACCAAGTGGTTAACCGAATTCTGCCCACCAACGAAAAGCTGCGCCGCATTCACTTATCTCCATCGAGCTTGTGTGAAGACTGTCGCCAAGACGACACCTTAGACCATCGTTTCGTGTGCCTGAGGTCACAGTCGGCTTGGAACATTGCCGTCAGGATGCTCGCACTTATCAACCGGACCAGCGCTGCCGCCTTTTCTGCGGACACGGCATTGATCCCGGACTTCAACCCATATCCGCATACGAAGCGTGCCGCCACTGCGTGGATCGTGGCTCACACTGTGTTCGCCCTCCTGCAATTGCGACTTACGGACGACTATGCCTATCTGGTTTATTTGTCCACGCAACATGACCTCACTAAAACCAGGAAAGACTATGACAAAATCTTTGCCAATTTTCTGCACATTGCACTCGCATTTGCCCACGACAAACTGTTGTAAGCAACACTTCACTGCTGCGACTTTTCTTTACTTCTGTGTTTTGCATTGTCTCCGGGCCCGGATACATAGTTAATGCAAATTGAATACTACAGGAACAGTGAATCATTCAACAAGTACGATGCTTACGCTTGTGCCGGACTGCAACGTGGAAACGACGACGAAAAGTTTAACACAGTTTTATCCTATGTTCGTGTGTGTTTGTGTTTCGTTGTGGTTTAGTGATTTCTTTATGTTTTATTTATTTTTTTTTACACCGTCTGGTTCCTCCGTCATCGGCGTACATTCAAGGATGCGTTACGCACCGCGCTGCCACGGAGATTGTTTGGTTTTGAAGAAAAGAGGATTTTTTACTTTCTTTTTCTTACGTCGGCGAGGATTGTGTTTTCCTTCTCGTTTTCCGCCGGACAGTTTTCGGAAAGTTCGGGAGTCTACTCATTCCTTTGACATGTGTGGATACTTTTAAATTTTTGTGACTTTTTTCATTACTTATTTTAATGGCCGCTCCGAAGCATTTTGAACAACAAATCATGGGACGTGTGAAGGGTGTTCCTTCCCTGTGACTGAGAGGACTAACTCAGGCAGTTTTGATTTTTTATTCTTTTTTTCAATTTTATTCTTTCCTTTACTGAATTTAGGTGGACAGCGCCTCATGCGCTGTTATTCTTTCATTTTTTATTTTAAGGCGTGTAGGCGCAAAGCTACTGCTTGCTGTCATTATAGGCCTGCACTTTCACTTCAAGAGGTTTTAGTTTTCCTTCGATGCTTCGTTCGCGGTGAACAGCCACAAGAAACTTTCCTCAAAGCAATCCAGTATCTCCGATTTCCTCACTTCATCTTGAACACCAACGTCTTCCAAGGAACCATACCGAGAAGTTTACGGTTTTCAACTGAATGGACAGTGCAACAATTCGTCTTTTCTGTTTGCAAGCAGCACCGTTTTATTTTATAGCTGAAGAAGCTCGCCGAAGAAGGCAAAATTGGAGAGCGCAAGGCCGGGCTATAAGGGGAGTTGGGAGGCCAAAAACAAAAAAAAAAAAAAAAAAAAAAAAAAAAAAAAAAAAAAAAAAAAAAAAGTTGCCACTTTTTACGTCTCATTTTTGTGCCGTTGCGGTGTGTTCTCGTGGGGTAGGACGCAGCTCTTGTGACGCGCGTGCTGTGTAGGTAGCGTGGCCGAGCGATCTAAGGCGCTGGTTTCAGGCACCATTCTCTTCGGAGGCGTGGGTTCCAATCCCACAGCTGCCAAACGTGTAATGTTTCCTGTGTCGAAGGCAGGTGCACTCATTGCCCGCAAAGGAAACAGCACAACAAGGCGTGAGCGTCTGCTTGGTGAATTGTCGTAGAACAGTGCGTGGTGCAACGACAGGATTTGTAGGCACCTTTTGCTCTCATCATTGCTGGCGTCCGTCTCCACGAAATGCGTCCGGGGCACGCCGTTCTATAACGCGAGAGAGTGGATTTTTTACAGTTGTCGTCAGTTAACCGTGGGTGGCTCCTGCGTTCGCTGGAAAGAGCACTGCCGTCGTTATCCGGTGTGGTCTAGTGGCTAGGATACCTGGCTCTCACCCAGGAGGCCCGGGTTCGATTCCCGGTACCGGAATCGCGCGTTTTTGTTGCTCCTCTTATGCGACTTGTCTCGACTTTGCTCGACTGACGCTACGCTGACGCGTGCAGAAAGCTACGTTAAGTATGATTCACGGCAACACCTGACGGCGAGAGAGATGAAGCGTCTATCCACTTGTTATCCAGCCACATACCTGTAGTCAAGAGGCTTGGGGGACTGCAAGACATTGCCACGGAGGTGAATGCAGCTAACCACTGTAGTTAGTGTCCTGACAGCGCAGGCACGTTCATTTGCTCGTATACATGTGATGGAGACCGTGTCTCACACTGCTGTGGCGTACACCTTGGCCTAGGCTCTGCTGTGTATCGCCACTTGCATTACAGGCAGCTGCTTTCGCGGGCGCGTCCGTGGCCGTGATCGTCTAGTGGTTAGGACATTGCGTTGTGGCCGCAATAACCCAGGTTCGAATCCTGGTCACGGCAATTTTGAAAGTTTTGCCTTGCTGCCGTTGCAATGACGAGTACTCGAAATGACAGTACTCTCTTGATTTTTTCACTCGTGTTCCGCAGGCCGCAGTTTGCCCTACCACTTCATCCCCAACACGTAATGTCGCCTCCCAGAGCGCAGACGTCCGCTGCTCTCTGTAGTCGAAAAGGGCAGTTGTTTGAAGTGCGATGGATGAGCAGCCAGTCCCAGCAGAACAGGAAGCTGTGGCGTGCACTGTTTGTACAAATGCTAGGAACACTGGCGCACCAAGCAGCGCATGTAGCGTGGCCGAGCGCTTTAAGGCGCTGGTTTAAGGCACCAGACTCTCTGTAGGCGCGGTTTCGAATCCCGTAGCTGCCGGGGGCTTTGCTGTGATCGCGTTAAGCTGCCGCTTTTTCTTCAAGTGTAACCTCCTTGAGCTCACATATGTTTGATACATGGAGCATTGTGGCTCCGCCTGACAGTTACAGCTACGATACTTTAGTGGTTACGGAAAGCCCAGGTTCGAAACCTGGTCACGGTACGAAAACGTCTCTTGACGCTTTCTCCTTAACTGCGACAGCTACAGACAAGTGGCGTCGCTACCATACGGCGGGCACGGCTTTTTCTTGCTGTGGATGGCCTAAAGAGACGCTTCCAGTGGGAGAGCAGTGGAAATACATGGCACGGCGATTGCCAAGATACTTCCATTTCGAAGTGATCTTTGTAGTACAAAGGAAACGTTTTGCGGCTGCTGCTCCAACGGTAACGTGGCCGAGCGGTCTAAGGCGCTGGTTTTAGGCACCAGTCTCTTCGGAGGCGTGGGTTCGAATCCCACCGTTGCCACTTTTTACGTCTCATTTTTGTGCCGTTGCGGTGTGTTCTCGTGGGGTAGGACGCAGCTCTTGTGACGCGCGTGCTGTGTAGGTAGCGTGGCCGAGCGGTCTAAGGCGCTGGTTTCAGGCACCATTCTCTTCGGAGGCGTGGGTTCCAATCCCACAGCTGCCAAACGTGTAATGTTTCCTGTGTCGAAGGCAGGTGCACTCATTGCCCGCAAAGGAAACAGCACAACAAGGCGTGAGCGTCTGCTTGGTGAATTGTCGTAGAACAGTGCGTGGTGCAACGACAGGATTTGTAGGCACCTTTTGCTCTCATCATTGCTGGCGTCCGTCTCCACGAAATGCGTCCGGGGCACGCCGTTCTATAACGCGAGAGAGTGGATTTTTTACAGTTGTCGTCAGTTAACCGTGGGTGGCTCCTGCGTTCGCTGGAAAGAGCACTGCCGTCGTTATCCGGTGTGGTCTAGTGGCTAGGATACCTGGCTCTCACCCAGGAGGCCCGGGTTCGATTCCCGGTACCGGAATCGCGCGTTTTTGTTGCTCCTCTTATGCGACTTGTCTCGACTTTGCTCGACTGACGCTACGCTGACGCGTGCAGAAAGCTACGTTAAGTATGATTCACGGCAACACCTGACGGCGAGAGAGATGAAGCGTCTATCCACTTGTTATCCAGCCACATACCTGTAGTCAAGAGGCTTGGGGGACTGCAAGACATTGCCACGGAGGTGAATGCAGCTAACCACTGTAGTTAGTGTCCTGACAGCGCAGGCACGTTCATTTGCTCGTATACATGTGATGGAGACCGTGTCTCACACTGCTGTGGCGTACACCTTGGCCTAGGCTCTGCTGTGTATCGCCACTTGCATTACAGGCAGCTGCTTTCGCGGGCGCGTCCGTGGCCGTGATCGTCTAGTGGTTAGGACATTGCGTTGTGGCCGCAATAACCCAGGTTCGAATCCTGGTCACGGCAATTTTGAAAGTTTTGCCTTGCTGCCGTTGCAATGACGAGTACTCGAAATGACAGTACTCTCTTGATTTTTTCACTCGTGTTCCGCAGGCCGCAGTTTGCCCTACCACTTCATCCCCAACACGTAATGTCGCCTCCCAGAGCGCAGACGTCCGCTGCTCTCTGTAGTCGAAAAGGGCAGTTGTTTGAAGTGCGATGGATGAGCAGCCAGTCCCAGCAGAACAGGAAGCTGTGGCGTGCACTGTTTGTACAAATGCTAGGAACACTGGCGCACCAAGCAGCGCATGTAGCGTGGCCGAGCGCTTTAAGGCGCTGGTTTAAGGCACCAGACTCTCTGTAGGCGCGGTTTCGAATCCCGTAGCTGCCGGGGGCTTTGCTGTGATCGCGTTAAGCTGCCGCTTTTTCTTCAAGTGTAACCTCCTTGAGCTCACATATGTTTGATACATGGAGCATTGTGGCTCCGCCTGACAGTTACAGCTACGATACTTTAGTGGTTACGGAAAGCCCAGGTTCGAAACCTGGTCACGGTACGAAAACGTCTCTTGACGCTTTCTCCTTAACTGCGACAGCTACAGACAAGTGGCGTCGCTACCATACGGCGGGCACGGCTTTTTCTTGCTGTGGATGGCCTAAAGAGACGCTTCCAGTGGGAGAGCAGTGGAAATACATGGCACGGCGATTGCCAAGATACTTCCATTTCGAAGTGATCTTTGTAGTACAAAGGAAACGTTTTGCGGCTGCTGCTCCAACGGTAACGTGGCCGAGCGGTCTAAGGCGCTGGTTTTAGGCACCAGTCTCTTCGGAGGCGTGGGTTCGAATCCCACCGTTGCCACTTTTTACGTCTCATTTTTGTGCCGTTGCGGTGTGTTCTCGTGGGGTAGGACGCAGCTCTTGTGACGCGCGTGCTGTGTAGGTAGCGTGGCCGAGCGGTCTAAGGCGCTGGTTTCAGGCACCATTCTCTTCGGAGGCGTGGGTTCCAATCCCACAGCTGCCAAACGTGTAATGTTTCCTGTGTCGAAGGCAGGTGCACTCATTGCCCGCAAAGGAAACAGCACAACAAGGCGTGAGCGTCTGCTTGGTGAATTGTCGTAGAACAGTGCGTGGTGCAACGACAGGATTTGTAGGCACCTTTTGCTCTCATCATTGCTGGCGTCCGTCTCCACGAAATGCGTCCGGGGCACGCCGTTCTATAACGCGAGAGAGTGGATTTTTTACAGTTGTCGTCAGTTAACCGTGGGTGGCTCCTGCGTTCGCTGGAAAGAGCACTGCCGTCGTTATCCGGTGTGGTCTAGTGGCTAGGATACCTGGCTCTCACCCAGGAGGCCCGGGTTCGATTCCCGGTACCGGAATCGCGCGTTTTTGTTGCTCCTCTTATGCGACTTGTCTCGACTTTGCTCGACTGACGCTACGCTGACGCGTGCAGAAAGCTACGTTAAGTATGATTCACGGCAACACCTGACGGCGAGAGAGATGAAGCGTCTATCCACTTGTTATCCAGCCACATACCTGTAGTCAAGAGGCTTGGGGGACTGCAAGACATTGCCACGGAGGTGAATGCAGCTAACCACTGTAGTTAGTGTCCTGACAGCGCAGGCACGTTCATTTGCTCGTATACATGTGATGGAGACCGTGTCTCACACTGCTGTGGCGTACACCTTGGCCTAGGCTCTGCTGTGTATCGCCACTTGCATTACAGGCAGCTGCTTTCGCGGGCGCGTCCGTGGCCGTGATCGTCTAGTGGTTAGGACATTGCGTTGTGGCCGCAATAACCCAGGTTCGAATCCTGGTCACGGCAATTTTGAAAGTTTTGCCTTGCTGCCGTTGCAATGACGAGTACTCGAAATGACAGTACTCTCTTGATTTTTTCACTCGTGTTCCGCAGGCCGCAGTTTGCCCTACCACTTCATCCCCAACACGTAATGTCGCCTCCCAGAGCGCAGACGTCCGCTGCTCTCTGTAGTCGAAAAGGGCAGTTGTTTGAAGTGCGATGGATGAGCAGCCAGTCCCAGCAGAACAGGAAGCTGTGGCGTGCACTGTTTGTACAAATGCTAGGAACACTGGCGCACCAAGCAGCGCATGTAGCGTGGCCGAGCGCTTTAAGGCGCTGGTTTAAGGCACCAGACTCTCTGTAGGCGCGGTTTCGAATCCCGTAGCTGCCGGGGGCTTTGCTGTGATCGCGTTAAGCTGCCGCTTTTTCTTCAAGTGTAACCTCCTTGAGCTCACATATGTTTGATACATGGAGCATTGTGGCTCCGCCTGACAGTTACAGCTACGATACTTTAGTGGTTACGGAAAGCCCAGGTTCGAAACCTGGTCACGGTACGAAAACGTCTCTTGACGCTTTCTCCTTAACTGCGACAGCTACAGACAAGTGGCGTCGCTACCATACGGCGGGCACGGCTTTTTCTTGCTGTGGATGGCCTAAAGAGACGCTTCCAGTGGGAGAGCAGTGGAAATACATGGCACGGCGATTGCCAAGATACTTCCATTTCGAAGTGATCTTTGTAGTACAAAGGAAACGTTTTGCGGCTGCTGCTCCAACGGTAACGTGGCCGAGCGGTCTAAGGCGCTGGTTTTAGGCACCAGTCTCTTCGGAGGCGTGGGTTCGAATCCCACCGTTGCCACTTTTTACGTCTCATTTTTGTGCCGTTGCGGTGTGTTCTCGTGGGGTAGGACGCAGCTCTTGTGACGCGCGTGCTGTGTAGGTAGCGTGGCCGAGCGGTCTAAGGCGCTGGTTTCAGGCACCATTCTCTTCGGAGGCGTGGGTTCCAATCCCACAGCTGCCAAACGTGTAATGTTTCCTGTGTCGAAGGCAGGTGCACTCATTGCCCGCAAAGGAAACAGCACAACAAGGCGTGAGCGTCTGCTTGGTGAATTGTCGTAGAACAGTGCGTGGTGCAACGACAGGATTTGTAGGCACCTTTTGCTCTCATCATTGCTGGCGTCCGTCTCCACGAAATGCGTCCGGGGCACGCCGTTCTATAACGCGAGAGAGTGGATTTTTTACAGTTGTCGTCAGTTAACCGTGGGTGGCTCCTGCGTTCGCTGGAAAGAGCACTGCCGTCGTTATCCGGTGTGGTCTAGTGGCTAGGATACCTGGCTCTCACCCAGGAGGCCCGGGTTCGATTCCCGGTACCGGAATCGCGCGTTTTTGTTGCTCCTCTTATGCGACTTGTCTCGACTTTGCTCGACTGACGCTACGCTGACGCGTGCAGAAAGCTACGTTAAGTATGATTCACGGCAACACCTGACGGCGAGAGAGATGAAGCGTCTATCCACTTGTTATCCAGCCACATACCTGTAGTCAAGAGGCTTGGGGGACTGCAAGACATTGCCACGGAGGTGAATGCAGCTAACCACTGTAGTTAGTGTCCTGACAGCGCAGGCACGTTCATTTGCTCGTATACATGTGATGGAGACCGTGTCTCACACTGCTGTGGCGTACACCTTGGCCTAGGCTCTGCTGTGTATCGCCACTTGCATTACAGGCAGCTGCTTTCGCGGGCGCGTCCGTGGCCGTGATCGTCTAGTGGTTAGGACATTGCGTTGTGGCCGCAATAACCCAGGTTCGAATCCTGGTCACGGCAATTTTGAAAGTTTCGCCTTGCTGCCGTTGCAATGACGAGTACTCGAAATGACAGTACTCTCTTGATTTTTTCACTCGTGTTCCGCAGGCCGCAGTTTGCCCTACCACTTCATCCCCAACACGTAATGTCGCCTCCCAGAGCGCAGACGTCCGCTGCTCTCTGTAGTCGAAAAGGGCAGTTGTTTGAAGTGCGATGGATGAGCAGCCAGTCCCAGCAGAACAGGAAGCTGTGGCGTGCACTGTTTGTACAAATGCTAGGAACACTGGCGCACCAAGCAGCGCATGTAGCGCGGCCGAGCGCTTTAAGGCGCTGGTTTAAGGCACCAGACTCTCTGTAGGCGCGGTTTCGAATCCCGTAGCTGCCGGGGGCTTTGCTGTGATCGCGTTAAGCTGCCGCTTTTTCTTCAAGTGTAACCTCCTTGAGCTCACATATGTTTGATACATGGAGCATTGTGGCTCCGCCTGACAGTTACAGCTACGATACTTTAGTGGTTACGGAAAGCCCAGGTTCGAAACCTGGTCACGGTACGAAAACGTCTCTTGACGCTTTCTCCTTAACTGCGACAGCTACAGACAAGTGGCGTCGCTACCATACGGCGGGCACGGCTTTTTCTTGCTGTGGATGGCCTAAAGAGACGCTTCCAGTGGGAGAGCAGTGGAAATACATGGCACGGCGATTGCCAAGATACTTCCATTTCGAAGTGATCTTTGTAGTACAAAGGAAACGTTTTGCGGCTGCTGCTCCAACGGTAACGTGGCCGAGCGGTCTAAGGCGCTGGTTTTAGGCACCAGTCTCTTCGGAGGCGTGGGTTCGAATCCCACCGTTGCCACTTTTTACGTCTCATTTTTGTGCCGTTGCGGTGTGTTCTCGTGGGGTAGGACGCAGCTCTTGTGACGCGCGTGCTGTGTAGGTAGCGTGGCCGAGCGGTCTAAGGCGCTGGTTTCAGGCACCATTCTCTTCGGAGGCGTGGGTTCCAATCCCACAGCTGCCAAACGTGTAATGTTTCCTGTGTCGAAGGCAGGTGCACTCATTGCCCGCAAAGGAAACAGCACAACAAGGCGTGAGCGTCTGCTTGGTGAATTGTCGTAGAACAGTGCGTGGTGCAACGACAGGATTTGTAGGCACCTTTTGCTCTCATCATTGCTGGCGTCCGTCTCCACGAAATGCGTCCGGGGCACGCCGTTCTATAACGCGAGAGAGTGGATTTTTTACAGTTGTCGTCAGTTAACCGTGGGTGGCTCCTGCGTTCGCTGGAAAGAGCACTGCCGTCGTTATCCGGTGTGGTCTAGTGGCTAGGATACCTGGCTCTCACCCAGGAGGCCCGGGTTCGATTCCCGGTACCGGAATCGCGCGTTTTTGTTGCTCCTCTTATGCGACTTGTCTCGACTTTGCTCGACTGACGCTACGCTGACGCGTGCAGAAAGCTACGTTAAGTATGATTCACGGCAACACCTGACGGCGAGAGAGATGAAGCGTCTATCCACTTGTTATCCAGCCACATACCTGTAGTCAAGAGGCTTGGGGGACTGCAAGACATTGCCACGGAGGTGAATGCAGCTAACCACTGTAGTTAGTGTCCTGACAGCGCAGGCACGTTCATTTGCTCGTATACATGTGATGGAGACCGTGTCTCACACTGCTGTGGCGTACACCTTGGCCTAGGCTCTGCTGTGTATCGCCACTTGCATTACAGGCAGCTGCTTTCGCGGGCGCGTCCGTGGCCGTGATCGTCTAGTGGTTAGGACATTGCGTTGTGGCCGCAATAACCCAGGTTCGAATCCTGGTCACGGCAATTTTGAAAGTTTCGCCTTGCTGCCGTTGCAATGACGAGTACTCGAAATGACAGTACTCTCTTGATTTTTTCACTCGTGTTCCGCAGGCCGCAGTTTGCCCTACCACTTCATCCCCAACACGTAATGTCGCCTCCCAGAGCGCAGACGTCCGCTGCTCTCTGTAGTCGAAAAGGGCAGTTGTTTGAAGTGCGATGGATGAGCAGCCAGTCCCAGCAGAACAGGAAGCTGTGGCGTGCACTGTTTGTACAAATGCTAGGAACACTGGCGCACCAAGCAGCGCATGTAGCGCGGCCGAGCGCTTTAAGGCGCTGGTTTAAGGCACCAGACTCTCTGTAGGCGCGGTTTCGAATCCCGTAGCTGCCGGGGGCTTTGCTGTGATCGCGTTAAGCTGCCGCTTTTTCTTCAAGTGTAACCTCCTTGAGCTCACATATGTTTGATACATGGAGCATTGTGGCTCCGCCTGACAGTTACAGCTACGATACTTTAGTGGTTACGGAAAGCCCAGGTTCGAAACCTGGTCACGGTACGAAAACGTCTCTTGACGCTGTCTCCTTAACTGCGACAGCTACAGACAAGTGGCGTCGCTACCATACGGCGGGCACGGCTTTTTCTTGCTGTGGATGGCCTAAAGAGACGCTTCCAGTGGGAGAGCAGTGGAAATACATGGCACGGCGATTGCCAAGATACTTCCATTTCGAAGTGATCTTTGTAGTACAAAGGAAACGTTTTGCGGCTGCTGCTCCAACGGTAACGTGGCCGAGCGGTCTAAGGCGCTGGTTTTAGGCACCAGTCTCTTCGGAGGCGTGGGTTCGAATCCCACCGTTGCCACTTTTTACGTCTCATTTTTGTGCCGTTGCGGTGTGTTCTCGTGGGGTAGGACGCAGCTCTTGTGACGCGCGTGCTGTGTAGGTAGCGTGGCCGAGCGGTCTAAGGCGCTGGTTTCAGGCACCATTCTCTTCGGAGGCGTGGGTTCCAATCCCACAGCTGCCAAACGTGTAATGTTTCCTGTGTCGAAGGCAGGTGCACTCATTGCCCGCAAAGGAAACAGCACAACAAGGCGTGAGCGTCTGCTTGGTGAATTGTCGTAGAACAGTGCGTGGTGCAACGACAGGATTTGTAGGCACCTTTTGCTCTCATCATTGCTGGCGTCCGTCTCCACGAAATGCGTCCGGGGCACGCCGTTCTATAACGCGAGAGAGTGGATTTTTTACAGTTGTCGTCAGTTAACCGTGGGTGGCTCCTGCGTTCGCTGGAAAGAGCACTGCCGTCGTTATCCGGTGTGGTCTAGTGGCTAGGATACCTGGCTCTCACCCAGGAGGCCCGGGTTCGATTCCCGGTACCGGAATCGCGCGTTTTTGTTGCTCCTCTTATGCGACTTGTCTCGACTTTGCTCGACTGACGCTACGCTGACGCGTGCAGAAAGCTACGTTAAGTATGATTCACGGCAACACCTGACGGCGAGAGAGATGAAGCGTCTATCCACTTGTTATCCAGCCACATACCTGTAGTCAAGAGGCTTGGGGGACTGCAAGACATTGCCACGGAGGTGAATGCAGCTAACCACTGTAGTTAGTGTCCTGACAGCGCAGGCACGTTCATTTGCTCGTATACATGTGATGGAGACCGTGTCTCACACTGCTGTGGCGTACACCTTGGCCTAGGCTCTGCTGTGTATCGCCACTTGCATTACAGGCAGCTGCTTTCGCGGGCGCGTCCGTGGCCGTGATCGTCTAGTGGTTAGGACATTGCGTTGTGGCCGCAATAACCCAGGTTCGAATCCTGGTCACGGCAATTTTGAAAGTTTCGCCTTGCTGCCGTTGCAATGACGAGTACTCGAAATGACAGTACTCTCTTGATTTTTTCACTCGTGTTCCGCAGGCCGCAGTTTGCCCTACCACTTCATCCCCAACACGTAATGTCGCCTCCCAGAGCGCAGACGTCCGCTGCTCTCTGTAGTCGAAAAGGGCAGTTGTTTGAAGTGCGATGGATGAGCAGCCAGTCCCAGCAGAACAGGAAGCTGTGGCGTGCACTGTTTGTACAAATGCTAGGAACACTGGCGCACCAAGCAGCGCATGTAGCGCGGCCGAGCGCTTTAAGGCGCTGGTTTAAGGCACCAGACTCTCTGTAGGCGCGGTTTCGAATCCCGTAGCTGCCGGGGGCTTTGCTGTGATCGCGTTAAGCTGCCGCTTTTTCTTCAAGTGTAACCTCCTTGAGCTCACATATGTTTGATACATGGAGCATTGTGGCTCCGCCTGACAGTTACAGCTACGATACTTTAGTGGTTACGGAAAGCCCAGGTTCGAAACCTGGTCACGGTACGAAAACGTCTCTTGACGCTGTCTCCTTAACTGCGACAGCTACAGACAAGTGGCGTCGCTACCATACGGCGGGCACGGCTTTTTCTTGCTGTGGATGGCCTAAAGAGACGCTTCCAGTGGGAGAGCAGTGGAAATACATGGCACGGCGATTGCCAAGATACTTCCATTTCGAAGTGATCTTTGTAGTACAAAGGAAACGTTTTGCGGCTGCTGCTCCAACGGTAACGTGGCCGAGCGGTCTAAGGCGCTGGTTTTAGGCACCAGTCTCTTCGGAGGCGTGGGTTCGAATCCCACCGTTGCCACTTTTTACGTCTCATTTTTGTGCCGTTGCGGTGTGTTCTCGTGGGGTAGGACGCAGCTCTTGTGACGCGCGTGCTGTGTAGGTAGCGTGGCCGAGCGGTCTAAGGCGCTGGTTTCAGGCACCATTCTCTTCGGAGGCGTGGGTTCCAATCCCACAGCTGCCAAACGTGTAATGTTTCCTGTGTCGAAGGCAGGTGCACTCATTGCCCGCAAAGGAAACAGCACAACAAGGCGTGAGCGTCTGCTTGGTGAATTGTCGTAGAACAGTGCGTGGTGCAACGACAGGATTTGTAGGCACCTTTTGCTCTCATCATTGCTGGCGTCCGTCTCCACGAAATGCGTCCGGGGCACGCCGTTCTATAACGCGAGAGAGTGGATTTTTTACAGTTGTCGTCAGTTAACCGTGGGTGGCTCCTGCGTTCGCTGGAAAGAGCACTGCCGTCGTTATCCGGTGTGGTCTAGTGGCTAGGATACCTGGCTCTCACCCAGGAGGCCCGGGTTCGATTCCCGGTACCGGAATCGCGCGTTTTTGTTGCTCCTCTTATGCGACTTGTCTCGACTTTGCTCGACTGACGCTACGCTGACGCGTGCAGAAAGCTACGTTAAGTATGATTCACGGCAACACCTGACGGCGAGAGAGATGAAGCGTCTATCCACTTGTTATCCAGCCACATACCTGTAGTCAAGAGGCTTGGGGGACTGCAAGACATTGCCACGGAGGTGAATGCAGCTAACCACTGTAGTTAGTGTCCTGACAGCGCAGGCACGTTCATTTGCTCGTATACATGTGATGGAGACCGTGTCTCACACTGCTGTGGCGTACACCTTGGCCTAGGCTCTGCTGTGTATCGCCACTTGCATTACAGGCAGCTGCTTTCGCGGGCGCGTCCGTGGCCGTGATCGTCTAGTGGTTAGGACATTGCGTTGTGGCCGCAATAACCCAGGTTCGAATCCTGGTCACGGCAATTTTGAAAGTTTCGCCTTGCTGCCGTTGCAATGACGAGTACTCGAAATGACAGTACTCTCTTGATTTTTTCACTCGTGTTCCGCAGGCCGCAGTTTGCCCTACCACTTCATCCCCAACACGTAATGTCGCCTCCCAGAGCGCAGACGTCCGCTGCTCTCTGTAGTCGAAAAGGGCAGTTGTTTGAAGTGCGATGGATGAGCAGCCAGTCCCAGCAGAACAGGAAGCTGTGGCGTGCACTGTTTGTACAAATGCTAGGAACACTGGCGCACCAAGCAGCGCATGTAGCGCGGCCGAGCGCTTTAAGGCGCTGGTTTAAGGCACCAGACTCTCTGTAGGCGCGGTTTCGAATCCCGTAGCTGCCGGGGGCTTTGCTGTGATCGCGTTAAGCTGCCGCTTTTTCTTCAAGTGTAACCTCCTTGAGCTCACATATGTTTGATACATGGAGCATTGTGGCTCCGCCTGACAGTTACAGCTACGATACTTTAGTGGTTACGGAAAGCCCAGGTTCGAAACCTGGTCACGGTACGAAAACGTCTCTTGACGCTGTCTCCTTAACTGCGACAGCTACAGACAAGTGGCGTCGCTACCATACGGCGGGCACGGCTTTTTCTTGCTGTGGATGGCCTAAAGAGACGCTTCCAGTGGGAGAGCAGTGGAAATACATGGCACGGCGATTGCCAAGATACTTCCATTTCGAAGTGATCTTTGTAGTACAAAGGAAACGTTTTGCGGCTGCTGCTCCAACGGTAACGTGGCCGAGCGGTCTAAGGCGCTGGTTTTAGGCACCAGTCTCTTCGGAGGCGTGGGTTCGAATCCCACCGTTGCCACTTTTTACGTCTCATTTTTGTGCCGTTGCGGTGTGTTCTCGTGGGGTAGGACGCAGCTCTTGTGACGCGCGTGCTGTGTAGGTAGCGTGGCCGAGCGGTCTAAGGCGCTGGTTTCAGGCACCATTCTCTTCGGAGGCGTGGGTTCCAATCCCACAGCTGCCAAACGTGTAATGTTTCCTGTGTCGAAGGCAGGTGCACTCATTGCCCGCAAAGGAAACAGCACAACAAGGCGTGAGCGTCTGCTTGGTGAATTGTCGTAGAACAGTGCGTGGTGCAACGACAGGATTTGTAGGCACCTTTTGCTCTCATCATTGCTGGCGTCCGTCTCCACGAAATGCGTCCGGGGCACGCCGTTCTATAACGCGAGAGAGTGGATTTTTTACAGTTGTCGTCAGTTAACCGTGGGTGGCTCCTGCGTTCGCTGGAAAGAGCACTGCCGTCGTTATCCGGTGTGGTCTAGTGGCTAGGATACCTGGCTCTCACCCAGGAGGCCCGGGTTCGATTCCCGGTACCGGAATCGCGCGTTTTTGTTGCTCCTCTTATGCGACTTGTCTCGACTTTGCTCGACTGACGCTACGCTGACGCGTGCAGAAAGCTACGTTAAGTATGATTCACGGCAACACCTGACGGCGAGAGAGATGAAGCGTCTATCCACTTGTTATCCAGCCACATACCTGTAGTCAAGAGGCTTGGGGGACTGCAAGACATTGCCACGGAGGTGAATGCAGCTAACCACTGTAGTTAGTGTCCTGACAGCGCAGGCACGTTCATTTGCTCGTATACATGTGATGGAGACCGTGTCTCACACTGCTGTGGCGTACACCTTGGCCTAGGCTCTGCTGTGTATCGCCACTTGCATTACAGGCAGCTGCTTTCGCGGGCGCGTCCGTGGCCGTGATCGTCTAGTGGTTAGGACATTGCGTTGTGGCCGCAATAACCCAGGTTCGAATCCTGGTCACGGCAATTTTGAAAGTTTCGCCTTGCTGCCGTTGCAATGACGAGTACTCGAAATGACAGTACTCTCTTGATTTTTTCACTCGTGTTCCGCAGGCCGCAGTTTGCCCTACCACTTCATCCCCAACACGTAATGTCGCCTCCCAGAGCGCAGACGTCCGCTGCTCTCTGTAGTCGAAAAGGGCAGTTGTTTGAAGTGCGATGGATGAGCAGCCAGTCCCAGCAGAACAGGAAGCTGTGGCGTGCACTGTTTGTACAAATGCTAGGAACACTGGCGCACCAAGCAGCGCATGTAGCGCGGCCGAGCGCTTTAAGGCGCTGGTTTAAGGCACCAGACTCTCTGTAGGCGCGGTTTCGAATCCCGTAGCTGCCGGGGGCTTTGCTGTGATCGCGTTAAGCTGCCGCTTTTTCTTCAAGTGTAACCTCCTTGAGCTCACATATGTTTGATACATGGAGCATTGTGGCTCCGCCTGACAGTTACAGCTACGATACTTTAGTGGTTACGGAAAGCCCAGGTTCGAAACCTGGTCACGGTACGAAAACGTCTCTTGACGCTGTCTCCTTAACTGCGACAGCTACAGACAAGTGGCGTCGCTACCATACGGCGGGCACGGCTTTTTCTTGCTGTGGATGGCCTAAAGAGACGCTTCCAGTGGGAGAGCAGTGGAAATACATGGCACGGCGATTGCCAAGATACTTCCATTTCGAAGTGATCTTTGTAGTACAAAGGAAACGTTTTGCGGCTGCTGCTCCAACGGTAACGTGGCCGAGCGGTCTAAGGCGCTGGTTTTAGGCACCAGTCTCTTCGGAGGCGTGGGTTCGAATCCCACCGTTGCCACTTTTTACGTCTCATTTTTGTGCCGTTGCGGTGTGTTCTCGTGGGGTAGGACGCAGCTCTTGTGACGCGCGTGCTGTGTAGGTAGCGTGGCCGAGCGGTCTAAGGCGCTGGTTTCAGGCACCATTCTCTTCGGAGGCGTGGGTTCCAATCCCACAGCTGCCAAACGTGTAATGTTTCCTGTGTCGAAGGCAGGTGCACTCATTGCCCGCAAAGGAAACAGCACAACAAGGCGTGAGCGTCTGCTTGGTGAATTGTCGTAGAACAGTGCGTGGTGCAACGACAGGATTTGTAGGCACCTTTTGCTCTCATCATTGCTGGCGTCCGTCTCCACGAAATGCGTCCGGGGCACGCCGTTCTATAACGCGAGAGAGTGGATTTTTTACAGTTGTCGTCAGTTAACCGTGGGTGGCTCCTGCGTTCGCTGGAAAGAGCACTGCCGTCGTTATCCGGTGTGGTCTAGTGGCTAGGATACCTGGCTCTCACCCAGGAGGCCCGGGTTCGATTCCCGGTACCGGAATCGCGCGTTTTTGTTGCTCCTCTTATGCGACTTGTCTCGACTTTGCTCGACTGACGCTACGCTGACGCGTGCAGAAAGCTACGTTAAGTATGATTCACGGCAACACCTGACGGCGAGAGAGATGAAGCGTCTATCCACTTGTTATCCAGCCACATACCTGTAGTCAAGAGGCTTGGGGGACTGCAAGACATTGCCACGGAGGTGAATGCAGCTAACCACTGTAGTTAGTGTCCTGACAGCGCAGGCACGTTCATTTGCTCGTATACATGTGATGGAGACCGTGTCTCACACTGCTGTGGCGTACACCTTGGCCTAGGCTCTGCTGTGTATCGCCACTTGCATTACAGGCAGCTGCTTTCGCGGGCGCGTCCGTGGCCGTGATCGTCTAGTGGTTAGGACATTGCGTTGTGGCCGCAATAACCCAGGTTCGAATCCTGGTCACGGCAATTTTGAAAGTTTCGCCTTGCTGCCGTTGCAATGACGAGTACTCGAAATGACAGTACTCTCTTGATTTTTTCACTCGTGTTCCGCAGGCCGCAGTTTGCCCTACCACTTCATCCCCAACACGTAATGTCGCCTCCCAGAGCGCAGACGTCCGCTGCTCTCTGTAGTCGAAAAGGGCAGTTGTTTGAAGTGCGATGGATGAGCAGCCAGTCCCAGCAGAACAGGAAGCTGTGGCGTGCACTGTTTGTACAAATGCTAGGAACACTGGCGCACCAAGCAGCGCATGTAGCGCGGCCGAGCGCTTTAAGGCGCTGGTTTAAGGCACCAGACTCTCTGTAGGCGCGGTTTCGAATCCCGTAGCTGCCGGGGGCTTTGCTGTGATCGCGTTAAGCTGCCGCTTTTTCTTCAAGTGTAACCTCCTTGAGCTCACATATGTTTGATACATGGAGCATTGTGGCTCCGCCTGACAGTTACAGCTACGATACTTTAGTGGTTACGGAAAGCCCAGGTTCGAAACCTGGTCACGGTACGAAAACGTCTCTTGACGCTGTCTCCTTAACTGCGACAGCTACAGACAAGTGGCGTCGCTACCATACGGCGGGCACGGCTTTTTCTTGCTGTGGATGGCCTAAAGAGACGCTTCCAGTGGGAGAGCAGTGGAAATACATGGCACGGCGATTGCCAAGATACTTCCATTTCGAAGTGATCTTTGTAGTACAAAGGAAACGTTTTGCGGCTGCTGCTCCAACGGTAACGTGGCCGAGCGGTCTAAGGCGCTGGTTTTAGGCACCAGTCTCTTCGGAGGCGTGGGTTCGAATCCCACCGTTGCCACTTTTTACGTCTCATTTTTGTGCCGTTGCGGTGTGTTCTCGTGGGGTAGGACGCAGCTCTTGTGACGCGCGTGCTGTGTAGGTAGCGTGGCCGAGCGGTCTAAGGCGCTGGTTTCAGGCACCATTCTCTTCGGAGGCGTGGGTTCCAATCCCACAGCTGCCAAACGTGTAATGTTTCCTGTGTCGAAGGCAGGTGCACTCATTGCCCGCAAAGGAAACAGCACAACAAGGCGTGAGCGTCTGCTTGGTGAATTGTCGTAGAACAGTGCGTGGTGCAACGACAGGATTTGTAGGCACCTTTTGCTCTCATCATTGCTGGCGTCCGTCTCCACGAAATGCGTCCGGGGCACGCCGTTCTATAACGCGAGAGAGTGGATTTTTTACAGTTGTCGTCAGTTAACCGTGGGTGGCTCCTGCGTTCGCTGGAAAGAGCACTGCCGTCGTTATCCGGTGTGGTCTAGTGGCTAGGATACCTGGCTCTCACCCAGGAGGCCCGGGTTCGATTCCCGGTACCGGAATCGCGCGTTTTTGTTGCTCCTCTTATGCGACTTGTCTCGACTTTGCTCGACTGACGCTACGCTGACGCGTGCAGAAAGCTACGTTAAGTATGATTCACGGCAACACCTGACGGCGAGAGAGATGAAGCGTCTATCCACTTGTTATCCAGCCACATACCTGTAGTCAAGAGGCTTGGGGGACTGCAAGACATTGCCACGGAGGTGAATGCAGCTAACCACTGTAGTTAGTGTCCTGACAGCGCAGGCACGTTCATTTGCTCGTATACATGTGATGGAGACCGTGTCTCACACTGCTGTGGCGTACACCTTGGCCTAGGCTCTGCTGTGTATCGCCACTTGCATTACAGGCAGCTGCTTTCGCGGGCGCGTCCGTGGCCGTGATCGTCTAGTGGTTAGGACATTGCGTTGTGGCCGCAATAACCCAGGTTCGAATCCTGGTCACGGCAATTTTGAAAGTTTCGCCTTGCTGCCGTTGCAATGACGAGTACTCGAAATGACAGTACTCTCTTGATTTTTTCACTCGTGTTCCGCAGGCCGCAGTTTGCCCTACCACTTCATCCCCAACACGTAATGTCGCCTCCCAGAGCGCAGACGTCCGCTGCTCTCTGTAGTCGAAAAGGGCAGTTGTTTGAAGTGCGATGGATGAGCAGCCAGTCCCAGCAGAACAGGAAGCTGTGGCGTGCACTGTTTGTACAAATGCTAGGAACACTGGCGCACCAAGCAGCGCATGTAGCGCGGCCGAGCGCTTTAAGGCGCTGGTTTAAGGCACCAGACTCTCTGTAGGCGCGGTTTCGAATCCCGTAGCTGCCGGGGGCTTTGCTGTGATCGCGTTAAGCTGCCGCTTTTTCTTCAAGTGTAACCTCCTTGAGCTCACATATGTTTGATACATGGAGCATTGTGGCTCCGCCTGACAGTTACAGCTACGATACTTTAGTGGTTACGGAAAGCCCAGGTTCGAAACCTGGTCACGGTACGAAAACGTCTCTTGACGCTGTCTCCTTAACTGCGACAGCTACAGACAAGTGGCGTCGCTACCATACGGCGGGCACGGCTTTTTCTTGCTGTGGATGGCCTAAAGAGACGCTTCCAGTGGGAGAGCAGTGGAAATACATGGCACGGCGATTGCCAAGATACTTCCATTTCGAAGTGATCTTTGTAGTACAAAGGAAACGTTTTGCGGCTGCTGCTCCAACGGTAACGTGGCCGAGCGGTCTAAGGCGCTGGTTTTAGGCACCAGTCTCTTCGGAGGCGTGGGTTCGAATCCCACCGTTGCCACTTTTTACGTCTCATTTTTGTGCCGTTGCGGTGTGTTCTCGTGGGGTAGGACGCAGCTCTTGTGACGCGCGTGCTGTGTAGGTAGCGTGGCCGAGCGGTCTAAGGCGCTGGTTTCAGGCACCATTCTCTTCGGAGGCGTGGGTTCCAATCCCACAGCTGCCAAACGTGTAATGTTTCCTGTGTCGAAGGCAGGTGCACTCATTGCCCGCAAAGGAAACAGCACAACAAGGCGTGAGCGTCTGCTTGGTGAATTGTCGTAGAACAGTGCGTGGTGCAACGACAGGATTTGTAGGCACCTTTTGCTCTCATCATTGCTGGCGTCCGTCTCCACGAAATGCGTCCGGGGCACGCCGTTCTATAACGCGAGAGAGTGGATTTTTTACAGTTGTCGTCAGTTAACCGTGGGTGGCTCCTGCGTTCGCTGGAAAGAGCACTGCCGTCGTTATCCGGTGTGGTCTAGTGGCTAGGATACCTGGCTCTCACCCAGGAGGCCCGGGTTCGATTCCCGGTACCGGAATCGCGCGTTTTTGTTGCTCCTCTTATGCGACTTGTCTCGACTTTGCTCGACTGACGCTACGCTGACGCGTGCAGAAAGCTACGTTAAGTATGATTCACGGCAACACCTGACGGCGAGAGAGATGAAGCGTCTATCCACTTGTTATCCAGCCACATACCTGTAGTCAAGAGGCTTGGGGGACTGCAAGACATTGCCACGGAGGTGAATGCAGCTAACCACTGTAGTTAGTGTCCTGACAGCGCAGGCACGTTCATTTGCTCGTATACATGTGATGGAGACCGTGTCTCACACTGCTGTGGCGTACACCTTGGCCTAGGCTCTGCTGTGTATCGCCACTTGCATTACAGGCAGCTGCTTTCGCGGGCGCGTCCGTGGCCGTGATCGTCTAGTGGTTAGGACATTGCGTTGTGGCCGCAATAACCCAGGTTCGAATCCTGGTCACGGCAATTTTGAAAGTTTCGCCTTGCTGCCGTTGCAATGACGAGTACTCGAAATGACAGTACTCTCTTGATTTTTTCACTCGTGTTCCGCAGGCCGCAGTTTGCCCTACCACTTCATCCCCAACACGTAATGTCGCCTCCCAGAGCGCAGACGTCCGCTGCTCTCTGTAGTCGAAAAGGGCAGTTGTTTGAAGTGCGATGGATGAGCAGCCAGTCCCAGCAGAACAGGAAGCTGTGGCGTGCACTGTTTGTACAAATGCTAGGAACACTGGCGCACCAAGCAGCGCATGTAGCGCGGCCGAGCGCTTTAAGGCGCTGGTTTAAGGCACCAGACTCTCTGTAGGCGCGGTTTCGAATCCCGTAGCTGCCGGGGGCTTTGCTGTGATCGCGTTAAGCTGCCGCTTTTTCTTCAAGTGTAACCTCCTTGAGCTCACATATGTTTGATACATGGAGCATTGTGGCTCCGCCTGACAGTTACAGCTACGATACTTTAGTGGTTACGGAAAGCCCAGGTTCGAAACCTGGTCACGGTACGAAAACGTCTCTTGACGCTGTCTCCTTAACTGCGACAGCTACAGACAAGTGGCGTCGCTACCATACGGCGGGCACGGCTTTTTCTTGCTGTGGATGGCCTAAAGAGACGCTTCCAGTGGGGAGAGCAGTGGAAATACATGGCACGGCGATTGCCAAGATACTTCCATTTCGAAGTGATCTTTGTAGTACAAAGGAAACGTTTTGCGGCTGCTGCTCCAACGGTAACGTGGCCGAGCGGTCTAAGGCGCTGGTTTTAGGCACCAGTCTCTTCGGAGGCGTGGGTTCGAATCCCACCGTTGCCACTTTTTACGTCTCATTTTTGTGCCGTTGCGGTGTGTTCTCGTGGGGTAGGACGCAGCTCTTGTGACGCGCGTGCTGTGTAGGTAGCGTGGCCGAGCGGTCTAAGGCGCTGGTTTCAGGCACCATTCTCTTCGGAGGCGTGGGTTCCAATCCCACAGCTGCCAAACGTGTAATGTTTCCTGTGTCGAAGGCAGGTGCACTCATTGCCCGCAAAGGAAACAGCACAACAAGGCGTGAGCGTCTGCTTGGTGAATTGTCGTAGAACAGTGCGTGGTGCAACGACAGGATTTGTAGGCACCTTTTGCTCTCATCATTGCTGGCGTCCGTCTCCACGAAATGCGTCCCGGGGCACGCCGTTCTATAACGCGAGAGAGTGGATTTTTTACAGTTGTCGTCAGTTAACCGTGGGTGGCTCCTGCGTTCGCTGGAAAGAGCACTGCCGTCGTTATCCGGTGTGGTCTAGTGGCTAGGATACCTGGCTCTCACCCAGGAGGCCCGGGTTCGATTCCCCGGTACCGGAATCGCGCGTTTTTGTTGCTCCTCTTATGCGACTTGTCTCGACTTTGCTCGACTGACGCTACGCTGACGCGTGCAGAAAGCTACGTTAAGTATGATTCACGGCAACACCTGACGGCGAGAGAGATGAAGCGTCTATCCACTTGTTATCCAGCCACATACCTGTAGTCAAGAGGCTTGGGGGACTGCAAGACATTGCCACGGAGGTGAATGCAGCTAACCACTGTAGTTAGTGTCCTGACAGCGCAGGCACGTTCATTTGCTCGTATACATGTGATGGAGACCGTGTCTCACACTGCTGTGGCGTACACCTTGGCCTAGGCTCTGCTGTGTATCGCCACTTGCATTACAGGCAGCTGCTTTCGCGGGCGCGTCCGTGGCCGTGATCGTCTAGTGGTTAGGACATTGCGTTGTGGCCGCAATAACCCAGGTTCGAATCCTGGTCACGGCAATTTTGAAAGTTTCGCCTTGCTGCCGTTGCAATGACGAGTACTCGAAATGACAGTACTCTCTTGATTTTTTCACTCGTGTTCCGCAGGCCGCAGTTTGCCCTACCACTTCATCCCCAACACGTAATGTCGCCTCCCAGAGCGCAGACGTCCGCTGCTCTCTGTAGTCGAAAAGGGCAGTTGTTTGAAGTGCGATGGATGAGCAGCCAGTCCCAGCAGAACAGGAAGCTGTGGCGTGCACTGTTTGTACAAATGCTAGGAACACTGGCGCACCAAGCAGCGCATGTAGCGTGGCCGAGCGCTTTAAGGCGCTGGTTTAAGGCACCAGACTCTCTGTAGGGCGCGGTTTCGAATCCCGTAGCTGCCGGGGGCTTTGCTGTGATCGCGTTAAGCTGCCGCTTTTTCTTCAAGTGTAACCTCCTTGAGCTCACATATGTTTGATACATGGAGCATTGTGGCTCCGCCTGACAGTTACAGCTACGATACTTTAGTGGTTACGGAAAGCCCAGGTTCGAAACCTGGTCACGGTACGAAAACGTCTCTTGACGCTGTCTCCTTAACTGCGACAGCTACAGACAAGTGGCGTCGCTACCATACGGCGGGCACGGCTTTTTCTTGCTGTGGATGGCCTAAAGAGACGCTTCCAGTGGGAGAGCAGTGGAAATACATGGCACGGCGATTGCCAAGATACTTCCATTTCGAAGTGATCTTTGTAGTACAAAGGAAACGTTTTGCGGCTGCTGCTCCAACGGTAACGTGGCCGAGCGGTCTAAGGCGCTGGTTTTAGGCACCAGTCTCTTCGGAGGCGTGGGTTCGAATCCCACCGTTGCCACTTTTTACGTCTCATTTTTGTGCCGTTGCGGTGTGTTCTCGTGGGGTAGGACGCAGCTCTTGTGACGCGCGTGCTGTGTAGGTAGCGTGGCCGAGCGGTCTAAGGCGCTGGTTTCAGGCACCATTCTCTTCGGAGGCGTGGGTTCCAATCCCACAGCTGCCAAACGTGTAATGTTTCCTGTGTCGAAGGCAGGTGCACTCATTGCCCGCAAAGGAAACAGCACAACAAGGCGTGAGCGTCTGCTTGGTGAATTGTCGTAGAACAGTGCGTGGTGCAACGACAGGATTTGTAGGCACCTTTTGCTCTCATCATTGCTGGCGTCCGTCTCCACGAAATGCGTCCGGGGCACGCCGTTCTATAACGCGAGAGAGTGGATTTTTTACAGTTGTCGTCAGTTAACCGTGGGGTGGCTCCTGCGTTCGCTGGAAAGAGCACTGCCGTCGTTATCCGGTGTGGTCTAGTGGCTAGGATACCTGGCTCTCACCCAGGAGGCCCGGGTTTCGATTCCCGGTACCGGAATCGCGCGTTTTTGTTGCTCCTCTTATGCGACTTGTCTCGACTTTGCTCGACTGACGCTACGCTGACGCGTGCAGAAAGCTACGTTAAGTATGATTCACGGCAACACCTGACGGCGAGAGAGATGAAGCGTCTATCCACTTGTTATCCAGCCACATACCTGTAGTCAAGAGGCTTGGGGGACTGCAAGACATTGCCACGGAGGTGAATGCAGCTAACCACTGTAGTTAGTGTCCTGACAGCGCAGGCACGTTCATTTGCTCGTATACATGTGATGGAGACCGTGTCTCACACTGCTGTGGCGTACACCTTGGCCTAGGCTCTGCTGTGTATCGCCACTTGCATTACAGGCAGCTGCTTTCGCGGGCGCGTCCGTGGCCGTGATCGTCTAGTGGTTAGGACATTGCGTTGTGGCCGCAATAACCCAGGTTCGAATCCTGGTCACGGCAATTTTGAAAGTTTCGCCTTGCTGCCGTTGCAATGACGAGTACTCGAAATGACAGTACTCTCTTGATTTTTTCACTCGTGTTCCGCAGGCCGCAGTTTGCCCTACCACTTCATCCCCAACACGTAATGTCGCCTCCCAGAGCGCAGACGTCCGCTGCTCTCTGTAGTCGAAAAGGGCAGTTGTTTGAAGTGCGATGGATGAGCAGCCAGTCCCAGCAGAACAGGAAGCTGTGGCGTGCACTGTTTGTACAAATGCTAGGAACACTGGCGCACCAAGCAGCGCATGTAGCGCGGCCGAGCGCTTTAAGGCGCTGGTTTAAGGCACCAGACTCTCTGTAGGCGCGGTTTCGAATCCCGTAGCTGCCGGGGGCTTTGCTGTGATCGCGTTAAGCTGCCGCTTTTTTCTTCAAGTGTAACCTCCTTGAGCTCACATATGTTTGATACATGGAGCATTGTGGCTCCGCCTGACAGTTACAGCTACGATACTTTAGTGGTTACGGAAAGCCCAGGTTCGAAACCTGGTCACGGTACGAAAACGTCTCTTGACGCTGTCTCCTTAACTGCGACAGCT